>NW_025537427.1:0-34154 GCF_020615455.1 Coregonus clupeaformis
GAGAGGTGAGGAGAAGAGGAGAGGAGAGGGGAGAAGAGGAGAGGAGGGGGAGAAGAGGAGAGGTGAGGAGAGGAGAGGGGGAGATAGAGGAGAGGGGGAGAAGAGGATGAGGAGGGGGGAGAAAGAGAGGGGAGAGAGGAGAGGGGGAGAAGAGGAGAGGGGGGAGAAGAGGAGAAGGGGAGTAAGAGGAGAGAGAAGAGGGAGGAAAGAGGAGAGGTAGGGGTAGAGGGAGAGGAGAGAGGGAGAAGAGGAGAGGGGAGAAGAGAAAGAGGGGGAGAAGAGGAGAGGGGAGGAGAGGAGAGGGGGGAGAAGAGAGAAGAGGAAGTGAGAGAAAGAGAGAGAGAAAAGAGAAGGGGGAAGAGAGAGGGGGAGAAGAGGAGAGGGGAGAAGAGGAGAGGGAGAGGAGAGGAGAGGGGGAAGAAGAGGAGAGGTGAGGAGAGAGAGGAGAGGGGGAGAGTAAGAGGGAGAGGGGGAGAAGAGAAGAGGAGGGGTAGAAGAGGAGAGGAGAAGAGGGAGAGGGGGAGAAGACCGAGAGGGGGGAGAAGAGGAGAGGGGAGAAGAGGAGAGGAAAAGGGGAGAAGAGGAGAGGGAGGAGAGAGGAGAGGGGAGGGAGAAGAGAGAGGAGGGAGAAGAGGGAGAGAGGAGAGGAGGAGAGGGGAGGGAAGAGGGGAGAAGAGGAGAAGGGGAGAAGAGGAGAGGGAGGAGAAGATGGAGGAGGGAGAAGATGGAGAGGGGGAGAAGAGGAGAGGGGAGGAGAAGAGGAGAGGTGGAGGAGAGGAGAGGGCAGAAGGAGAAGGAGAGAAGAGAAGAGGAGGAGGAAGAAGAGGAGAGGGGAGGAGAGAGAGGGGGAGAAGAGAGAGGGGAGAAGAGGAGAGGAGAGGGAGAAGAGGAGAGGGAGTGGAAGAGGAGAGGAAGGGAGAGGAGAGGAGAGGGAGAAGAGGAGAGGGGAGAAGAGGAGAGGGGGAGAAGAGGAGAGGGGGAGAAGAGGAGAGGAGGAAAGAGGAGAGGGAGAAGAGGAGAGGAGGAGAAGAGGGAGAGGGGGAGAAGAAGAGAAGAGGAAGGGGAGAAGAGGAGAGGGGAAAGAGAAGAGGAGGGGAGAAGAAGGGGAGAAGAGGAGAGAAGGGAAGAGAGAGGAAAGAGGAGAGGAGAGGAGAGGGAGGGAGAAGAGGAGAGGGGAGAAGAGAGAGGAGGGGAGAAGAGGAGAGGGGGAAAAGAGAAGAGAGAGGGGAGAAGAGGAGAGGGAGGGAGAAGAGAAGGGGGAGAAGAGGAGAGGAGAAGAGGAGAGTGGAGAAGAGGAGAGGGGGAGAAGAGGAGAGGGGAGAAGAGGAGAGGGGGAGAAGAGGAGAGGGGAGAAGAGGAGAGAGGAGAAGAGGAGAGGGGGAGAAGAGGAGAGGGGGAAGAGGAGAGGAGAAGAGAGGAGAGGGAGGAGAGGAGAGGAGAGGGGGAGAAGAGGAGAGGGGGAGAAGAGAGAGGGGAGAAGAGAGGGGAGAGAGAGAGGAAGGGGGAGAAGAGGAGAGGGGAGAAGAGAAAGGAAGAGAGGAGAGGGGGAGAAGAGGAGAGGGGGGAGAAGAGGAGAGGGGGGGAGAAGAGGAGAGGGGGAGAAGAGGAGAAAGGGGAGGAGAGGAAGGAGAAGAGAGAGGGGGGAGAAGAGGAGGGGAGAAGAGGAGAGGGGAGGAGAGGAGAGAGAAAAGAGGGAGAAGAGGAGGAGGGGGAGAAGAGAGAGGGAGAAGAGGAGAGAGAAGAGAGAGGGGGAGAAGAGGAGAGGGGGAGACAGAGGAGAGGGAGGAGAAGAGGAGAGGTGAGAGAGGAGAGAGGAGAGGGGGAGAAGAGGGAGGGGGAGAAAGGAGAGGGGGAGAAGAGGAGAGGGGGAGAAGAGGAGAGGAGAAGAGGAGAGGGGGAGAAGAGGAGAGGGGAGAAGAGGAGAAGAGGAGAAGAGGAGAGGGGGAGAAAGAGAGAGAGGGAGGAGAAGAGAAGAGGAGAGGAGAGAAGGAGAGAAAGAA
Organism: Coregonus clupeaformis; assembly: GCF_020615455.1. NCBI lineage: Eukaryota > Metazoa > Chordata > Actinopteri > Salmoniformes > Salmonidae > Coregonus > Coregonus clupeaformis. The sequence goes on from NW_025537427.1 coordinate 2,001, forward strand.
GAGGGGGGAGAGAGAGGAGAGGAGGAGGAGAGAAGAGAGGGGGAGAAGAGGAGGGAGGAGAGGGGAGAAGAGGAGAGGGGGAGAAGAGGAGAGGGGAGAAGAGGAGGAGAGGAGAAGAGGAGAGGGGGAGAAGAGGAGAGGGGGAGAAGAGGAGAGGAGGAGAGGAGAGGAGAGAGGGGGAGAAGAGGAGAGGGGAGAGAGAGGAGAGGAGGGGAGAAGAGGAGAGGGGAGGAGAGAGAGGGGAGAAAGGAGAGGAGAAGAGGAGAGGAAGAGAGGAAAAGGAGAGGAGAAGAGGAGAAGGGAGAAGAAGAGGGGAGAAGAGGAGAGGGGGAGAAGAGGAGAGGGGGAGAAGAGGAGAGGGGGAGAAGAGGAGAGGAGGAGAAGAGGGAGAGGAGAGGAGAGGAGAGAGGAGAAGAGGAGAGGGGGAGAAGAGGAGAGGGGGGGAGAGAAGAGAGAGGGGGGAAGAGGAGAGAGAGGGGGAGAAGAGGAGAGGGGGAGAAGAGGAGAGGGGAGAAGAGAGAGGGAGAGAAGAGGAGAGAGGGGAGAAGAGGAGAGGAGGAGAAGAGGAGAGGGGAGAAGAGGAGAGGGGGGAGAAGAGGAGAGGGAGAAAGAGAGGGGGAGAAGAGGAGAAGAGAAGAGGAAGAGGAGAAGAGGAGGAGGGAGAAGAGGAGAAAAGAGGAGAGGGGAGGAGAAGAGGAGAGGGGGGAAGAAGATGGAGAGAGAGGAGAGAGAGGAGAAGAAGGAGAAGAGGAGAGGGGGAGTAAGAGGAGAGGGAGGGAGAAGAGAGAGGGGAGGAGAAGAGGAGAGGAGGAGAAGAGGAGAGGAGAGGAGAGGGGGAGAAGAGGAGAGAGGAGAGAGAGGAGGAGAAGAGGAGAGAGAGGAGAGGAGAGAGGGGAGAAGAGAGAGGGAGAAGAAGAGAGAAGAGGAGAGAGGGAGAGGAGAGAGGAAAAGGAGAGGGGAAGATAGATGAGAGGGAGAAGAGGAGAGGGAGAGGAGAAGAGGAGAGAGAGAGAGAGGAGAGGGGGAGAAGAAGAGGGGGAGAAGAGAGAGGAGAAGAGGAAGGAGGAGAAGAGGAGAGAGGGGAGAAGAGGAAGGGAGAAGAAGAGGAGAAGAGAGAGAAAGAGAGAGGGGAGAAGAGAGAGGGGAGAGGAGAAGAGAGAGGGAGGGAGAAGAGGAGAGAGAAGAGGAGAGGGGAGAAGAGGAGAGGGGAGAAGAGGAGAGAGGAGAAGAGGAGAGGAGAAGAGAGAGGGAGAAGAGGAAGGGGAGAGGAAGGAGAGAGAGGGAGGAGAAGAGGAGAGGGGGAGAAGAGGAGAGGAGAAGAGAGGAGAGGGAAGAAGAGGAGAGGGGGAGAAGAGGAGAGAGAGGGAGAAGAGGAGGGGGAGGAGAGAGAGGAGAGGGGAGAAGAGGAGAGGAGGAGAGGAGAGGAGAAGAGGAGAGGGGGAGAAGAGGAGAGGGAGAAGAGGAGAGGGGGAGAAGAGGAGAGGGGGAGAAGAGAGAGAGAGGAGAGGAAGAGGAGAGGGAGAAGAGGAGAGGGGAGAAGAGAGAGGGGAGAAGAGAGAGGGGGAGAAGAGGAGAGGGGAGAAGAGAAGAGGGGGGAGAAGAGGAGAGGTGGAGGAGAGGAGAGGAGAGGGGGAGAAGAGGAGAGGGGAGAAGAGAAGAGGAGGAGGGGAGAAGAGGAGAGGTGAGGAGAGGAAGGAGAAGAGGAGAGGAGGGAGAAGAGGAGAGGGGAGAGAAGAGGAGAGGGGGAGAAGAGGAGAGGAGGGAGAAGAGGAGAGGGAGAGGAGAGGAAAGAGAAGAGGGAGGGAGAAGAGAGAGGGGGAGAAGAGGAGAGGGGGAGAAGAGGAGAGGGGAGAAGAGGAAGGGGGAGAAGAGAGAGGAGAAGAGGAAAAGGAGAAGAAAGGGAGAAGAGGAGAGGAAGAGGAGAGAAGAGGAAGGAGGAAAAAGAGAAGGGAAGGGAAAGAGGAGAGGAGGAGAAGAGGAGAGGGGGAAAGAGGAGAGAGGAGGAGAAGAGGAGAGGGGGAGAAGAGGAGAAAAGGGAAGAGGAGAGGGGGGAGAAGAGGAGAGGGAAAGAAGAGGAGAAGAAGAGGGAGGAAGAGGAGAGAGGAGAGGAAGGAGAGGAGAAGAAGAGAAGGGAGAAGAGGAGAGGGGAGAAGAAGAGGGAGAAGAGGAGAGGGGGGAGAAGAGGAGAGGGGAAAGAGGAGAGGGGAGAAGAGGAGAGGGGAGAAGAGGAGAGGAGAGGGGAGAAGAGGAGAGGAGAAGAGGAGAGGAGAAGAGGAGAGGGGAGAAAGGAGAGGAGAAGAGGAGAGAGAGAGGAGAAGAGGAGAGGGGAGAAAGAGGGAGAAGAGGAGAAGGGGGAGAAGAGGAGAGGGGGAGAAGAGGAGAGAGGGAGAAGAGGAGAGGGGGAGAAGAGGAGAGAGGGGGAGAAGAGAGGGAGAAGAGGAGAGAGAAGAGGAGAGGGAGAAGAAGAGGAGAGGGGAGAGAAGAGGAGAGAGGGGGAGAAGAGAAGAGGAAGGGGGAGAAGAGGAGAGGGAGGAGAGGAGAGGGAGAAGAGGAAGGAGAAGAGGGAAGAGGGGAGAAGAGGAGAGGGGAGAAGAGGAGGGAGAAGAGGAGAGGGGGAGAAGAGGAGAGGGGGAGAAGAGGAGAGGGGGAGAAGAGGAGAGGAGAGGAGAGGAAGGAGAGGGGGAGAAGAGGAGAGGGAGAAGAGAAGAGGAGGGGGAGGAAGAGGAGAGGTGAGGAGAGGAGAGGGGGGAGAAGAGGAGAGGGGGAGAAGAGGAGAGGAGTGGGGAGAAGAGGAGAGGAGAGAGAGGAAGGGGAGAAGAGGAGAGGGGGAGAAGAGAGAGGGAGAAGAGGAGAGGGGGAGAAGAGGAGAGGGAGGGAGAAGAGGAGGGGAGAAGAGGAGAGGAGAGGAGAGAGGAGAGAAGAGGAGAGGAGAGAGAAGAGGAGAGGGGAGAAGAGGAGAGGGGGGAGAAGAGAGAGGAGGAGAGGAGAGGAGAGGGGAGAAGAGGAGAAGAGGAGAAGAGAGAGGAGGAGAGAAGAGGAGAGGAGAGGAGAGGAGAGGGGGAGAAGAAGAGGGGAGAAGAGAGAGGAGAGGGAGAAGAGGAGAGGGAGGAGAGAGAGGAGAGGAGAGGGAGAAGAGGAGAGGGGAGAAGAGGAGAGGGGAGAAGAGGAGGGGGAAAGAGGAGAGGAGAGAGAGGGGAGAAGAGGAGAGAAGAAGAGGAGAGGGGGGAGAAGAGGAGAGGGGGAGAAGAGGAGGGGGGGAGAAGAGGAGAGGGGGAGAAGAGGAGAGGAGAGAGGAGAGGGGGAGAAGAGGAGAGGGGAGAAGAGAAGAGAGGAGAGAGGGGAGGAGGAGAGGGAGAGAGAAGAGGAGAAGAAAGAGGAGGGGGGAGAAGAGGAGAGGGGGACAGAAGAGGAGAGGGGGAGAAGAGAAGAGGGGGTAGAAGAGGAGATGAGGAGAGAGAGGAGAGGGGTAGAAGAGGAGGGGGTTGAAGAGAAGAGGGAGAGGAAGAAGAGGAGAGGAGAGGAGAGGAGAGGGGGAGAAGAGGAGAGGGGAGAAGAGGAGAGGGGGAGAAGAGGAGAGGGAGAAGAGGAAGGGGAGAAGAGGAAGGGGGAGAAGAGGAGAGGAGGAGAAGAGGAGAGGGGAGAAGAAGAGGGGGAGAAGAGGAGAGGGGGGAGAAGAGGAGAGGGGGAGAAGAGGAGAGGAGGGAAGAGAGAGGAGAAGAGAGGAGAAGAGAGAGGTGGAGAGAGAGGGGGGAGAAGAGGAGAGGGGGAGAAGAGGAGAGGGGGAGAAGAGAGAGGGGGGAGAAGAGGAGAGGGGGAGAAGAGGAGAGGGGGAAAGAGGAGAAGGGAGAAGAGAGAGGGGGAGAAGAGGAGAGGAGAAGAGGAGAGGGGGAGAAGAGGAGAGGGGGAGAAGAGGAGAGGGAGGAGGAGGAGAGGGAGAAGAGAAGAGGAGGGGAAGAAGAAGAGGGAGGAGAGGAGAGGGGGAGAAGAGGAGAGGGGGAGAAGAGGAGAGGAGAGGAGAGGAGAGGGGGGAGAAGAGGAGAGGGGGGAGAAGAGGAGAGAGGAGAGGGAGAAGAAAGAAGGAGAGAGAGGAGAGAGAAGAGAGAGGAGAGGAGAGGAGAGAGATGAGAGGAGAGGAGAGGAGAGAGAGGAGAAGAGGAGAGGGGAGAGAAGAGGAGAAGGAGAAGTGAGAGGGGGGAGAAGAGGAGAGGGGGAGAAGAGGAGAGGGGGGAAAGGAGGAGAGGGGAGAAGAGGAGAGGGGGAGAAGAGGAGAGGGGGAAAAGAGGAGGAGGAGGGAGAAGAGAAGGAGAAGAGGAGAGGGGGAGAAGAGGAGAGGGAGGGGAGAAGGAGAGGGGGAGAGAGAGGGGGAGAAGAGAGAGGGGGAGAAGAGGAGAGGGGAGAAGAGGAGAGGGAGAAGAGGAGAGGGGGGAGAAGAAGAGAGGAGAAGAGAGAGGTGAGGAGAGGAGAGGAGAGGGGGTGAAGAGGAGAGGGGGAGAAGAGAAGAGGGGGGGAGAAGAGGAGAGGTGAGGAGAGGAGAGAGGGGGAGAAGAGAGAGGGGGGAGAAGAGGAGAGGGGAGGGGGAGAAGAGGAGAGGAGGAGGAGAGGAGAGGGAGAAGAGAGAGGGGGAGAAGAGGAGAGGGGAGAAGAGGAGAGGGGGAGAAGAGGAGAGGGGGAGAAGATGGAGAGGAGGAGAGGAGAGGAGAGGAAAGGGAGAAGAGGAGAGGGAGAAGAGAAGAGGGGAGGGGAGAAGAGGAGAGGAGGAGAGGAGAGGATAAGAGAAGAGGGGAGAAGAGGAGAGAGGGAGGGGGGAAGAGAAGAGAGGAAGAGAGGAGAGGAGAGGAAGGAGAGGAGAGGAGAGGAGAGGAGAGGAGAGGAGAGGAGAGGAGAGGAGAGGAGAGGAGAGGAGAGGAGAAGAGGAGAGAGAGAGGAGAGGAGAGGGGAGAAGAGAGAGGGAGAAGAGAAGAGAGGGAGGAGGAGAGGAGAGGAGAGGAGAGGAGAGGGAAAGAGGAGAGGGGGAGAAGAGGAGAGGGAGAAAGGAGAGGGAGATGAGGAGAAGAGAGGAGAGGAGAGGGGGAGAAGAGGAGAGGGGAGAAGAGAAGAGGGAGGGGGGAGAAGAGGAGAGGAGGAGAGGAGAGGGGGGAGAAGAGGAGAGGGGGAGAAGAGGAGAGGGGGGAGAAGAGGAGAGGGGTATAAGAGGAGAGGGGGAGAAGAGGAGAGGGGGAGAAGAGGAGAGGGGGAGAAGAGGAGAGTGAGGAGAGGAGAGGAGAGGGGGAGAAGAGGAAAGAGAAGAGAAGAGGAGGGAGAAGAGAGGGAGGAGAGGAGAGGGGGGAGAAGAGGAGAGGGAGAAGGGAGAGGGAGGAGGAGAGGAGAGGAGAGGAGAGGAGAGGAGGAGAAGAGAGAGGGGAGAAGAGGATAGAGGGAGAAGAGGAGAGGGGGAGAAGAGGAGAGGGAGAAGAGGAGAGGGGGAGAAGAGGAGAGGGGGAGAAGAGGAGAGGGGAGAAGAGGAGAGGGGAGAAGAGGAGAGGGGGAGAAGAGAGAGGGAGGGAGGAGAGGAGAGGAGAGGGAGAAGAGGAGAGGGGGAAAGAGAAGAGGAGGGGGGAGAAGAGGAGAGGTGAGGAGAGGAGAGGGGAGAATAGGAGAGGGGAGAAGAGGAGGAGGAGAGGGAGGGAGAAGAGGAGAGGGGAGAAGAGGAGAGGGGGAGAAGAGGAGAGGGGGAGAAGAGGAGAGGGGGAGAAGAGGAGAGGAGAGGAGAGGAGAGGGGGGAGAAGAGGAGAGGGGGAGAGAAGAGGAGAAGGGGAGAACAGGAGAGGGGGGAGAAGAGGAGAGGGGGAGAAGAGGAGAGGAAACTGAGCTGCCCCTCCTAACCTCCTGCCAATTAAACGATGATGTGAGAGAGACATATTTCCCTCAGATTACAAGGACCCCCAAATACTTTGAAAACAAATATAATATTGATAAGCTCCCATATCTGTTAGGCGAAATACAGCAGCGTGCAATCATGGCAGCAAAATGTGTGACCTGTTGTGATAAGAATAGGGTAACCAGTGGAGAACAAACACCACTGAAAAATAAAACCTAGGCCTAGATTTATCAGTTTATTTCATGTTCCTTGCCATTTGTACTTCTACATTTTGCACACACAGCTCACACTCTCCTACACACACCAGCTGGCTAAGAGTACCCTAGTGCAGCCAACTGGCTGAGAGGGTCCTAGTGGAGCCAGCTGGCTGAGAGGACCCTAGTGGAGCCACCTGGCTGAGAGGGTCCTAGTGGAAACACCTGGCTGAGAGAACCCTAGTGGAGCTACCTGGCTGAGAGGGCTTAGTGGAGCTACCTGGCTGAGAGGGCTTAGTGGAGCCACCTGGCTGAGAGGGCCCTAGTGGAGCCACCTGGCTGAGAGGGCCCTAGTGGAGCTACCTGGCTGAGAGGACCCTAGTGGAGCCACCTGGCTGAGAGGACCCTAGTGGAGCCGGCTGACTGAGAGGACCCTAGTGGAGCCAGCTAGTTTATATTTCATTTACAGTGTATTGACCGACGGCCTATACAGGTCAGGACTGATACACTCGTATTTTTTGTTTTGTTTGTTTATAGTTAAATTATTAACATTTCAAATGTCTTTGTCTTTTGAAACTTTTGTGTGTTTAAAGTTTACTGTTTGTGATTGTTTATTTCACTTGCTTTGTCAATGGTAACATATTTCCCCTGTCAATAAAACCCCTTTGAATGTTACTGAGAGAGAGAGAGAGTGAGAGAGGGGGAGGGGCAAAAGAGAGGAGAAATGAACATCAACATGACCTTTCATGATGTGATGGGGAAGATAGGCTTATCGTTGGTATGACGCAACAACACCCATGTGTACACACATTCCCCTTCCATGGAAAGGTGAACCTCTCTTTGCAGATGAGTTTATATATAATTTAATACCTTTGCTTTTGTCTGTTTTTGAAATCATTCATTTCATAGGTCAGAGGTCAAGCTGAGCCAGACCAAGAATGGAAGAGTAGACAAGGTTACTGGTTATAATGACATAACTGGTGAGAAGTCAGTTATGAAAAGATATTCAGTTGACTGCGTGTTAGTCTGTCAGCCCTATCTCTTTTGACATCTCCCTCTCTCCCTCCTCTCTCTCACTATCCATCTCCCCTCCCCTCCTCCTCTGTCCTGTAGCCGCAGGAAGTTGTTTGGGGGTGTTGAAATAAAGCTAAACCTAGGGTATGGCTAAATGGGATGTGTAGAAATACAGCTAAACCTAGGGTATGGTTAAATGGGGTGTGTAGAAATACAGCTAAACCTAGGGTATGGCTAAATGGGGTGTGTAGAAATACAACTAAACCTAGGGTATGGCTAAATGGGGTGTGTAGAAATACAGCTAAACCTAGGGTATGGCTAAATGGGGTGTGTAGAAATACAGCTACATCTAGTGTATGGCTAAATGGGGTGTGTAGAAAAACAGCTAAACCTAGTCTTTGGCTAAATGGGGTGTGTAGAAATACAGCTAAACCTAAAGGTATGGCTAAATGGGGTGGGTAGAAATACAGCTAAAACTAGTGTATGGCTAAATGGGGTGTGTAGAAACACAGCTAAACCTAGGGTATGGCTAAATGGGGTGTGTAGAAATACAGCTAAATCTAGGGTATGGTTAAATGGGGTGTGTAGAAACACAGTTAAACCTAGTGTATGGCTAAATGGGGTGTGTAGAAATACAGCTAAACCTAGGGTATGGCTAAATGGGGTGTGTAGAAATACAGCTAAACCTAGGGTATGGCTAAATGGGGTGTGTAGAAATACAGCTAAATCTAGTGTATGGCTAAATGGGGTGTGTAGAAAAATAGCTAAACCTAGGGTATGGCTAAATGGGGTGTGTAGAAATACAGCTAAACCTAGGATATGGCTAAATGGGGTGTGTAGAAATACAGCTAAACCTAGGGTATGGCTAAATGGGGTGTGTAGAAATACAGCTAAATCTAGTGTATGGCTAAATGGGGTGTGTAGAAAAACAGCTAAACCTAGTATTTGGCTAAATGGGGTGTGTAGAAATACAGCTAAACCTAAAGGTATGGCTAAATGGGGTGGGTAGAAATACAGCTAAAACTAGTGTATGGCTAAATGGGGTGTGTAGAAACACAGCTAAACCTAGGGTATGGCTAAATGGGGTGTGTAGAAATACAGCTAAATCTAGGGTATGGCTAAATGGGGTGTGTAGAAACACAGTTAAACCTAGTGTATGGCTAAATGGGGTGTGTAGAAATACAGCTAAACCTAGGGTATGGCTAAATGGGGTGTGTAGAAATACAGCTAAACCTAGGGTATGGCTAAATGGGGTGTGTAGAAACACAGCTAAACCTAGGGTATGGCTAAATGGGGTGTGTAGAAATACAGCTAAACCTAGGATATGGCTAAATGGGGTGTGTAGAAACACAGCTAAACCTAGGTTATGGCTAAATGGGGTGTATTGACCGACGGGTCAGGACTGATACACTCGTTTTAATTTTTTTTTTTTTTTTTATATATTTAAGAGAGGAGAAATGAACATCAACATCACCTTTCATGATGTGATGGGGAAGATTAGCTTATCGTTGGTATGGTGCAACAACACCCATGTGTACACACATTCCCTTTCCATGTGAACCTCTCTTTGCAGATGAGTTTACAGTATATCTAATTTAATACATCAGCTTTTCCTCAATCGTTCAGTTCCAGAGGTCAGAGGTCAATCTGAGCTGGGCCAATAGTGGAAGAGTGTAAAAGATTACTGGTTAGGATGACATCACTGGTGAGAAGTCAGTTATAAATATATATTTCCCTTCCCTTAATCTTTCTCTCTCCTCCACAAATCTCTATCTCCCCCCCCCCCCTCCCCCCCCCCCCCACCCATCCCTCCTCCGCCCCATCTCTCCTGCTCATCTCTCGCAGCCCTTTGACATCTCCTCCATCTCCCCTCCCGCCTCGTCCCCTCTCCCCCACACCCCCCCACCCTCCCTTCTTCCGACATATAGCATCAGGCTTGTTGAGCTTGACTCAGTTGACTTGGGTAACAGACCTCTAGCTACCCCCCCGCTCTATTGAACCTTTAATAAACCTTTATTTAACTAGGCAAGTCAGTTAAAAACAAATTCTTATTTACAATGATGGCCTACCCAGGCCAAACCCTCCCCTAACCCGAACGATGCTGGGCCAATTGTGTGCCGCACTATGGGACTCCCAATAACAGCCGGTTGTGATATAGCCTGGGATCGAACCCGGGTCTGTACTGACGCCTCTATCACTGTGATGCAGTGCCTATGATCACTGCGCCTCTCGGGAGGCCATTGAAACATAAGACGAATATTAAATAGATAGATAATATATACTCTCATTTATTTCCATAGGGAAAGATACAATCAATCATTGACACACTGAATATGCAACATCACATACACCATCACACATTAAATGACATTAGTGTCTGTCCCCAGATGGACAGTTATGCTACAGTAAATTACATTTACTGGTGATTACATCATTGTCCTGCTTTAAGAGAGATTTTTACTGTCTGCTTCCAGTTGTATGTTCTTTTACTAGCCCTGTAAATGATCATATATCTTACAATATCAAATCATATCTCAGTAACTGTCACAAGTGTATATCAGTATAACAGCATCCTACCTGTGCTCCAGAACAGGATCATCAATATCACTGCAGGTATCATATCTGTCTCTAACTGGGGCTCCACTGAGCTATACAAGTCTACTGTCATGAAGAGTGGACTGAAGAGTGGACAAATACTGCTAGGCTATATGACTTCTATGTCATTAGTTCATTAGGTCTTTGATGTGAGATAAACTTTTAGCAACTTATCTTGGATCAGTGGTTGAGCCCAGCTAAACACAGCAAACTGATCTGTCTTGCAGCAATGTTTCACATAGTTTCTTATATAATATCACCTCTAACTTTCTACGCTGAGTTCACCCTTTTAGAATATTGGTTAATGTTCCAGCCCTAAATATAAACAGTACCAGCACCCAAAATGAGTACTGATGAGGTCTCATGTTAGAGCAGGAGAAGGGGGGATGTGGTGTAGAAGCTAGAGGTCTGTTACCCAAGTCAACTCAACAGGCCTGATGCTATATGTCAGGGTCAGGCTGGGCTGGGCCAAAAGTGGGTAAGGTTACTGGTTATGATGACATCACTGGTGAGAAGTCAGTGATAAAAATATATTATATATTCTCTCTCTCTCTCAGATCTCTCTCTCCCCTCCTCCATCTTTCCCTCGAGGGGAGGGGGGAGAAGAGGAGAGGTGAGGAGAGGAGAGGGGGGAGAAGAGGAGAGGGGGAGAAGAGGAGAGGGGGGAGAAGAGGAGAGGGGGAGAAGAGGAGAGGAGGAGAGGAGAGGAGAGGGGAGAAGAGGAGAGGGAGGGAGGAAGAGGAGAGGGGGAGAAGAGGAGAGGGGAGAAGAGGAGAGGGGGGAGAAGAGGAGAGGGGGAGAAGAGGAGAGGTGAGGAGAGGAGAGGAGAGGGGGAGAAGAGGAGAGGGGAGAAGAGGAGAGGGAGGGGGGAGAAGAGGAGAGGGGAGGAGAGGAGAGGGGGGAGAAGAGGAGAGGGAGAAGAGGAGAGGGGGGGAGAAGAGGAGAGGAGAGGAGAGGAGAGGGGAGAAGAGGAGAGGGGGAGAAGAGGAGAGGGAGGGGGGAGAAGAGGAGAGGAGGAGAGGAGAGGGGAGAAGAGGAGAGGAGAAGAGGAGAGGGGAGAAGAGGAGAGGGGAGAAGAGGAGAGGTGAGGAGAGGAGAGGAGAGGAGAAGAGGAGAGGGAGAAGAGGGAGGGGGGCAGAAGAGGAGAGGTGAGGAGAGGAGAGGGGGAGAAGAGGAGAGGGGGAGAAGAGGAGAGGGAGAGGAGAAGAGGAGAGGAGGAGAGGAGAGGGGGAGAAGAGGAGAGGGGAGAAGAGGAGAGGGGGGAGAAGAGGAGAGGGGGGAGAAGAGGAGAGGGGAGAAGAGGAGAGGAGAGGAGAGGAGAGGGGGGAGTAGAGGAGAGGAGAGAAGAGGAGAAGGAGAACAGGAGATGGGGAGGAGAGGAGAGGGGGAGAAGAGGAGAGGAGAAGAGGAGAGGGAGAAGAGGAGAGGTGAAGAGAGGAGAGGAGAGGGCGAGAAGAGGAGAGGGGGAGAAGAGAAGAGGGGAGGAGGAAGAAGAGGAGAGGTGAGGAGAGGAGAGGGGGGAGAAGAGGAGAGGGGGAGAAGAGGAGAGGGGGGGGGAGGGGGAGAAGAGGAGAGGGGGGAGAAGATGAGAGAAGAGGAGAGGGGGAGAAGAGGAGAGGATGAGAAGCGGAGAGGGGGGAGAAGAGGAGAGGGTGGAGAAGAGGAGAGGGGGAGAAGAGGAGAGGGGGAGAAGAGGAGAGGGGGAGAAGAGAAGAGGGTGGAGAAGAGGAGAGGGGGGAGAGAAGAGGAGAGAGGGGGAGAAGAGGAGAGGGGGGAGAAGAGGAGAGGGTAGAAGAGGAGAGGGGGGAGAAGAGGAGAGGGGGAGAAGAGAAGAGGTGAGGAGAGGAGAGGAGAGGGAGAAGAGGAGAGGGGGAGAAGAGAAGAGGAGGGGGAGAAGAGGAGAGGTGAGGAGAGGGGAAAGAGGAGAGGAGAAGAGGTGAGGGAGGGGGAGAAGAGGAGGAGGAGAGGAGAGGGGGAGAAGAGGAGAGGGGAAGAAGAGGAGAGGGGAAGAAGAGGAGAGGGGGAGAAGAGGAGAGGGGGAGAAGAGGAGAGGGGGAAGAAGAGGAGAGGGGGAGAAGAGGAGAGGGGAGGAGAAGAGAGGAGAGGGAGAGAAGAGGAGAGGGGAGAAGAGAAGAGGAGGAGGGTAGGAGAGGAGATGGGAGGAGAGGAGAGAGGGGGAGAAGAGGAGAGGGGGAGAAGAGGAGAGGAGGGGAGAAGAGGAGAGGGAGAGAAGAGGAGAAGGGAGAACAGGAGAGGGGGAGAAGAGGAGAGGGGGAGAAGAGGAGAGGAGAAGAGAGAGGGGGGAGAAGAGGAGAGGGGAGAAGAGGAGAGGGGGAGAAGAGGAGAGGAGAAGAGGAGAGGGAGAAGAGGAGAGGGGGAGAAGAGGAGAGGGGAGAAGAGGAGAGGGGAGGAGAGGAGAGGAGAGGGGGAGAAGAGAAGAGGGAGGGGGGAGAAGAGGAGAGGGAGGAGAGGAGAGGGGGAGAAGAGGAGAGGGGAGAAGAGGAGAGGGGGAGAAGAGGAGAGGGGGAGAAGAGGAGAGGGGGAGAAGAGGAGAGGGGGAGAAGAGGAGAGGGGGAAAAGAGGAGAGTGAGGAGAGGAGAGGAGGGGGAGAAGAGGAGAGGGGGAGAAGAGAAGGAGGGGGGAGAAGAGGAGAGGGAGGAGAGAGAGGGAGAAGAGGAGAGGGGAGAAGAGGAGAGGGAGTGGGGAGAAGAAGAGAGGGAGGAGAGGAGAGGGGGAGAAGAGGAGAGGGGAGAAGAGGAGAGAAAGAGGAGGGGGAGAAGAGGAGAGGAGGAGAAGAGGAAGGGAGAAGAGGAGGAGAGGAGAGGAGAGGGGGAGTAGAGGAGAGGGGGAGAGAAGAGGAGAAGGAGAACAGGAGAGGGGGAGAAGAAAGAGGGAGGGGAAGAAGAGGAGAGGAGGAGAGGAGAGGGGGAGAAGAGGAGAGGGGGAGAAGAGGAGAGGGAGGGGGGAGAAGAGGAGAGTGAGGCGAGGAGAGGGGGAGAAGAGGAGAGGGGGAGAAGAGGAGAGGGGGAGAAGAGGAGAGGGGGAGAAGAGGAGAGAAGAGGAGAGGGGGGAGAAGAGGAGAGGATGAGAAGAGGAGAGGGGGAGAAGAGGAGAGGGTGGAGAAGAGGAGAGGGGGAGAAGAGGAGAGGGGGAGAAGAGAAGAGGGGGAGAAGAGGAGAGGGGGATAAGAGGAGAGGGGGGAGAAGAGGAGAGGGGGAGATGAGAAGAGGTGAGGAGAGGAGATGAGAGGGGGAGAAGAGGAGAGGGGGAGAAGAGAAGAGAGGAGAGGTGAGGAGAGGAGAGGGGGGAGAAGAGGAGAGGGGGAGAAGAGGAGAGGAGGGGGAGAAGAGGAGAGGGAGGAGAGGAGAGGGGGGAGAAGAGGAGAGGGGAGAAGAGGAGAGGGGGGAGAAGAGGAGAGGGGGAGAAGAGGAGAGGGGGGAGAAGAGGAGAGGGGGAGAAGAGGAGAGGAGAGGAGAGGGGAGAGAAGAGGAGAAGGGTGAACAGGAGAAGGGGGAGAAGAGGAGAGGAGGAGAGAGAGGAGAGGGGGAGAAGAGGAGAGGTGAAGAGAGGAGAGGAGAGGTGAGGAGAGGAGAGGGGGAGAAGAGAAGAGGAGAGGAGGAAGAAGAGGAGAGGTGAGGAGAGGAGAGGGGGGAGAAGAGGAGAGGAGAAGAGGAGAGGGGAGGGGGAGAAGAGGAGAGGGGAGGAGAGGAGAGGGGAGAAGAGGAGAGAGGGGGAGAAGAGGAGAGGGGGAGAAGAGGAGAGGGGGAGAAGAGGAGAGGGGGAGAAGAGGAGAGGAGGAGAGGAGAGGAGAGGGGAGAAGAGAAGAGAGAGGAAGAAGAGGAGAGGAGGAGAGAGAGGGGGAGAATAGGAGAGGGGAGAAGAGGAGAGGGAGGGAGAAGAGGAGAGGTGAGGAGAGGAGAGGGGGAGAAGAGGAGAGGGGAGAAGAGGAGAGGGAGAAGAGGAGAGGGGGAGAAGAGGAGAGAAGAGGAGAGGGGAGAAGAGGAGAGGATGAGAAGAGGAGAGGGGGAGAAGAGGAGAGGGGGAAGAAGAGGAGAGGGGGAGAAGAGGAGAGGGGGAGAAGAGAGAGGGAGATGAGAAGAGGGAGGAGAGGAGAGGAGAGGGGGAGAAGAGGAGAGGGGGAGAAGAGAAGAGAGGAGAGGAGGAGAGGAGAGGGGGAGAAGAGGAGAGGGGGAGAAGAGGAGAGGAGGGGGAGAAGAGGAGAGGGAGGAGAGGAGAGGGGGGAGAAGAGAAGAGGGAGAAGAGGAGAGGGGGAGAAGAGGAGAGGGGGAGAAGAGGAGAGGAGAGGAGAGGAGAGGAGAGAGAGGAGAGGAGAGGAGAGGAGAGGAGAGGAGAGGAGAGGAGAGGGGAGAGGAGAGGGGGAGAGAAGAGGAGAAGGGGAGAACAGGAGAGGGGGAGAAGAGGAGAGGGGGAGAAGAGGAGAGGGGGAGAAGAGGAGAGGGGGGAAAGGAGGAGAGGGGGAGAAGAGGAGAGGGGGAGAAGAGGAGAGGGGGAGAAGAGGAGAGGGGAGGAGAGGAGAGGAGAGGGGGAGAAGAGGAGAGGGGGAGAAGAGAAGAGGAGGGGGGAGAAGAGGAGAGGTGGGAGGAGAGGAGAGGGGGAGAAGAGGAGAGGGGAGAAGAGGAGAGGGAGGAGAGGAGAGGAGGGAGAAGAGGAGAGGGGAGAGAAGAGGAGAAGGGGAGAACAGGAGGGGAGAAGAGGAGAGGGGAGAAGAGGAGAGGGGGAAAGGAGGAGAGGGGAGAAGAGGAGAGGGGGGAGAAGAGGAGAGGGGAGAAGAGGAGAGGGGAGAAGAGGAGATGTGAGGAGAGGAGAGGAGAGGAGAGGGGAGAAGAGGAGAGGGGAAAGAAAGGGGAGGGGAGAAGAGGTGAGGAGAGGAGAGGGGGAGAAGAGGAGAAGGAGAAGAGGAGAGGAGGAGGGAAGACAGAGAGGAGGAGGAGAGGAGAGGGAGAAGATAGAGAGAAGAGAGAGGGAGGAGAGGAGAGGGGGAGAAGAGAGAGGGGGAGAAGAGGAGAGGGGGGAGAAGAGGAGAGGATGAGGAGAGGAGAGGGGGAGAAGAGGAGAGGGGGAGAAGAGAGAGGGGGAGAAGAGGAGAGGGGGAGAAAAGGAGAGGGAGAAGAGAGAGGGGAGGGGGTAGAAGAGGAGAGGGGAGGAGAAGAGGGGGAGAAGAGGAGAGGAGGAGAAGAGGAGAGGGGAGGGAGAAGAGGAGGAGAGGAGGAGAGAGAGGGGGAGAAGAGGAGAGGGGAGAAGAGGAGAGGGGAGAAGAGGAGAGGGGAGAAGAGGAGAGGGGAGAAGAGGAGAGGGTGAGAAGAGGAGAGGGAGAGGAGAGGAGGAAGGAGAGGGAGAGAAGAGGAGAGGGGGGAGAAGAGGAGAGGGAGGAGAGGAGAGGAGAGGGGGAGAAGAGGAGAGGGGGAGAAGAGAAGAGGAGGGGGGAAGAAGAGGAAGAGGAGAGGAGGAGAGGAGAGGGGGGAGAAGAGGAGAGGGGGAGAAGAGGAGAGAGGGGGAGAAGAGGAGAGGGGGAGAAGAGAAGGGAGAGGAGAGGAGAGGAGAGGAGAGGGGGAGAAGAGAGAGGGGGAGAAGAGAAGAGAGGAATGAGGAGAGGAGAGGAGGGGAGAAGAGGAGAGGGAGGAGAAGAGGAGGGGGGAGAAGAGGAGAGGGAGGAGAGGAGAGGGAGAAGAGGAGAGGGGAGAAGAGAGGGGAGAAGAGGAGAGGGGAGAAGAGGAGAGGAGAGGAGAGGAGGGAGAGAGGAGAGGGGGAGAGAAGAGGAGAGGGAGAAGAGAAGAGAGGGGGAGAAGAGGAGAGGGGAGAAGAGGAGAGGGGAGAAGAGGAGAGGGGGAGAAGAGGAGAGGGAAGAGAGGGGAGAAGAGGAAAGGGGAGAAGAGGAGAGGGGGAGAAGAGGAGAGGGGGAGAAGAGGAGAGGAGAGGAGAGGAGGGAGAAGAGGAGAGGGGGAGAGAAGAGGAGAAGGGGAGAAGAGAAGAGGGGGGGAGAAGAGGAGAGGTGAGGAGAGGAGAGGGGGAGAAGAGGAGAGGGTAGAAGAGGAGAGGGAAGGGGGAGAAGAGGAGAGGTGAGGAGAGGAGAGGGGAGAAGAGGAGAGGGGAGAAGAGGAAAGGGGGGAGAAGAGGAGAGGGGGAGAAGAGGAGAGGAGAGGAGAGGAGAGGGGGGAGAAGAGGAGAGGGGGAGAGAAGAGGAGAAGGGGAGAAGAGGAGTTATGAAGAGGAGTTATAACACCAGTTGGCTGAGAGGACCCTAGTGGAGCCACCTGGCTGAGAGGGCCCTAGTGGAGCCACCTGGCTGAGAGGACCCTAGTGGAGCCGGCTGACTGAGAGGACCCTAGTGGAGCCACCTGGCTGAGAGGACCCTAGTGGAGCCGGCTGACTGAGAGGACCCTAGTGGAGCCAGCTAGTTTATATTTCATTTACAGTGTATTGACCGGCGGCCTATACAGGTCAGGAAAGATACACTCATATTTTTTGTTTTGTTTGTTTATAGTTAAATTATTAACATTTCAAATGTCTTTGTCTTTTGAAACTTTTGTGTGTTTAAAGTTTACTGTTTGTGATTGTTTATTTCACTTGCTTTGTCAATGGTAACATATGTTTCCCGTGTCAATAAAACCCCTTTGAATGTTTTTTATTTTTTATTTCACCTTTTTTTAACCAGGTAAGCCAGTTGAGAACAGGTTCTCATTTACAACTGCGACCTGGCCAAGATAAAGCAAATTAGTGCAATAAAAACAACACAGAGTTACATATGGGGTAAAAAAAACATAAAGTCAGAAATACAACAGAAAATATATATACAGTGTGTGCAAATGTAGCAAGTTATGGAGGTAAGGCAATAAATAGGCTATAGTGCAGAATAATTACAATAGTATTAACACTGGAATGCTAGATGTGCAAGAGATTATGTGCAAATAGAGATACTGGGGTGCAAAAGAGCAAATTAAATAACAATATAGGGATGAGGTAGTTGGGTGGGCTAATTTCAGATGGGCTGTGTACAGGTGCAGTGATCGGTAAGGTGCTCTGACAACTGATGCTTAAAGTTATTGGGGGAGATAAGAGTCTCCAGCTTCAGAGATTTTTGCAATTCGTTCCAGTCATTGGCAGCAGAGAACTGGAAGGAATGGCGGCCAAAGGAGGTGTTGGCTTTGGGAATGACCAGTGAGATATACCTGCTGGAGCGCAGACTACGGGTGGGTGCTGCTATGGTGACCAATGAGCTAAGATAAGGCGGGATTTGCCTAGCAGTGATTTATAGATGGCCTGGAGCCAGTGGGTTTGACGACCGAACATGTAGTGAGGACCAGCCAACAAGAGCGTACAGGTCACAGTGGTGGGTAGTGTATGGGGCTTTGGAGACAAAACGGATGGCACTGTGATAGACTACATCCAATTTGCTGAGTAGAGTGTTGGAGGCTATTTTGTAAATGACATCGCGAAGTCAAGGATCGGTAGGATAGTCAGTTTTACGAGGGCATGTTTGGCAGCATGAGTGAAGGAGGCTTTGTTGCGAAATAGGAAGCCGATTCTAGATTTAACTTTGGATTGGAGATTCTTTATGTGAGTCTGGAAGTTGAGTTTACAGTCTAACCAGACACCTAGATATTTGTAGTTGTCCACATACTCTAGGTCAGACCCGTCGAGAGTGGTGATTCTAGTCGGGTGGGCGAGTGCTAGCAGTGTTCGATTGAAAAGCATGCATTTAGTTTTACTAGTGTTTAAGAGCAGTTGAAGGCTACTGAAGGATTGTTGTATGGCATTGAAGCTCGTTTGGAGGTTTGTTAACACAGTGTCCAATGAAGGGCCAGATGTATACAAAATGGTGTCGTCTGGTAGAGGTGGATCTGAGAGTCACCAGCAGCAAGAGCGACATCATTGATATACACGGAGAAAAGTGTCGGCCCAAGAATTGAACCCTGTGGCACCCCCATAGAGACTGCCATAGGTCCAGACAACAGGCCCTCCGATTTGACACACTGAACTCTATCTGAGAAGTAGTTGGTGAACCAGGCGAGGCAGTCATTTGAGAAACCAATGTTAGTGAGAGAGAGAGAGAGTGAGAGAGGGGGAGGGGCAAAAGAGAGGAGAAATGAACATCAACATGACCTTTCATGACGTGATGGGAAAGATAGGCTTATCGTTGGTATGATGCAATAACACCCATGTGTACACACATTCCCCTTCCATGGAAAGGTGAACCTCTCTTTGCAGATGAGTTTATATATAATTTAATACCTTTGCTTTTGTCTGTTTTTGAAATCATTCATTTCATAGGTCAGAGGTCAAGCTGAGCCGTACCAGGAGTGGAAGAGTGGAAAAGGTTACTGGTTGTGATGACATAACTGGTGAGAAGTCAGTTATGAAAAGATATTCAGTTGACTGCGTGTTAGTCTGTCAGCCCTACCTCTTTTGACATCTCCCTCTCTCTACTCCTCTTCTCTCTCATTCTCCATCTCCCCTCCCCTCCTCCTCTGTCCCATAGCCGCAGGAAGTAGTTTGGGGGTGTAGAAATACAGCTAAACCTAGGGTATGGTTAAATGGGGTGTGTAGAAATACAGCTAAACCTAGGGTATGGTTAAATGGGGTGTGTAGAAATACAGCTAAACCCAGGGTATGGCTAAATGGGGTGTGTAGAAATACAGCTAAACCTAGGGTATGGTTAAATGGGGTGTGTAGAAATACAGCTAAACCCAGGGTATGGCTAAATGGGGTGTGTAGAAATACAGCTAAACCTAGGGTATGGCTAAATGGGGTGTGTAGAAATACAGCTAAACCTAAGGGTATGGCTAAATGGGGTGTGTAGAAATACAGGGGTGGCGGTCTGTGTATATTTGTAAACAACAGCTGGTGCACAAAACCAAATACTAAGGAAGTCTCGAGGTTTTGCTCGCCTGAGGTAGAGTATCTTATGATAAGCTGTAGACCACACTATTTACCAAGAGAGTTTTCATCTATATTTTTCATAGCTGTCTATTTACCACCACAAACCAATGCTGGCATTAATATTGCACTGAATGAGTTGTATAAGGCCATTAATCAACAGGAAAACGCTCATCCAGATGCAGCGCTCCTAGTGGCCGGGGACTTTAATGCAGGGAAACTTAAATCCGTTCTACCTAATTTCTACCAGCATGTTAAATGTGCAACCAGAGGGAAAAAAACTCTAGACCACCTTTACTCCACACACAGAGACGCATACAAAGCTCTCCCTCGCCCTCCATTTGGCAAATCTGACCATAACTCTATCCTCCTGATTCCTGCTTATAAGCAAAAACTAAAGCAGGAAGCTCCAGTGACTCGGTTAATAAAAAAGTGGTCAGATGACGCAGATGCTAAGCTACAGGACTGTTTTACTAGCACAGACTGGAACATGTTCCGGGATTCTTCAGACAGCATTGAGGAGTACACCACATCAGTCACTGGCTTCATCAATAAATGCATCGATGATGTCGTCCCCACAGTGACCGTACGTACATACCCCAACCAGAAGCCATGGATTACAGGAAACATCCGCACTGAGCTAAAGGGTAGAGCTGCCGCTTTCAAGGAACGGGACTCTAACCCGGAAGCTTATAAGAAATCCCGCTATGACCTCCGACGAACCATCAAACAGGCAAAGAGTCAATACAGGTCTAAGATTGAATCGTACTACACTGGCTCTGACGCTCGTCGGATGTGGCAGGGCTTGAAAACTATTACAGACTACAAAGGGAAGCACAGCCGCGAGCTGCCCAGTGACACAAGCCTACCAGACGAGCTAAACCACTTCTATGCTTGCTTCGAGGCAAGCAACACTGAAGCATGCATGAGAGCACCAGCTGTTCCGGATGACTATGTGATCACGCTCTCCGTAGCCGATGTGAGTAAGACTTTTAAGCAGGTCAACATTCACAAGGCCGCAGGGCCAGACGGATTACCAGGACGTGTACTCCGAGCATGTGCTGACCAACTGGCAAGTGTCTTCACTGACATTTTCAACATGTCCCTGACTGAGTCTGTAATACCAACATGTTTCAAGCAGACCACCATAGTCCCCATGCCCAAGGACTCTAAGATAACCTGCCTAAATGACTACCGACCCGTAGCACTGACGTCTGTAGCCATGAAGTGCTTTGAAAGGCTGGTCATGGCTCACATCAACAGCATTATCCCAGAAACCCTAGACCCACTCCAATTTGCATACCGCCCCAACAGATCCAAAGATGATGCAATCTCTATTGCACTCCACACTGCCCTTTCCCACCTGGACAAGAGGAACACCTACGTGAGAATGATATTCATTGACTACAGCTCAGCATTCAACACCATAGTGCCCTCTAAGCTCATCACTAAGCTAAGGATCCTGGGACTAAACACCTCCCTCTGCAACTGGATCCTGGACTTCCTGACGGGCCGCCCCCAGGTGGTAAGGGTAGGTAACAACACATCTGCCACACTGATCCTCAACACGGGGGCCCCTCAGGGGTGCGTGCTCAGTCCCCTCCTGTACTCTCTGTTCACCCATGACTGCATGGCCAGGCACGACTCCAACACCATCATTAAGTTTGCCGACGACACAACAGTGGTAGGCCTGATCACCGACAACGATGAGACAGTAGATGGGCCGAAAAAGTAGCCGACTAGGTGAAAAATCTGTCGATGTGCCCTTAAGCAAGGCACTTAACCCTAATTGCTCCTGTAAGTCGCTCTGGATAAGAGCGTCTGCTAAATGATGTAAATATGTAAATATAATATAAATAGACAGCCTATAGGGAGGAGGTCAGAGATCTGGCCGTGTGGTGCCAGGACAACAACCTCTCCCTCAACGTGACCAAGACAAAGGAGATGATTGTGGATTACAGGAAAAAAAAGAGGACTGAGCACGCCCCCATTCTCATCGACGGGGCTGTAGTGGAACAGGTTAAGAGCTTCAAGTTCCTTGGTGTCCACATCACCAACGAACTATCATGGTCCAAACACACCAAGACAGTCGTGAAGAGGGCACGACAAAGCCTATTCCCCTCAGGAGACTAAAAAGATTTGGCATGGGTCCTCAGATCCTCAAAAAAATTCTACAGCTGCACCATCGAGAGCATCCTGACTGGTTGCATCACCGCCTGGTATGGCAACTGCTTGGCCTCCGACCGCAAGGCACTACAGAGGGTAGTGCGTACGGCCCAGTACATCACTGGGGCAAAGCTTCCTGCCATCCAGGACCTCTATACCAGGCGGTGTCAGAGGAAGGCCCTCAAAATTGTCAAAGACTCCAGCCACCCTAGTCATAGACTGTTCTCTCTGCTACCGCACGGCAAGCGGTACCGGAGTGCCAAGTCTAGGTCCAAAAGACTTCTCAACAGCTTCTACCCCCAAGCCATAAGACTCCTGAACAGCTAATCATGGCTACCCGGACTATTTGCACTGCCCCCCACCCCATCCTTTTACGCTGCTGCTACTCTGTTAAGTATTTATGCATAGTCACTTTAACTCTACCCACATGTACATATTACCTCAACTACCTCAACTAGCCGGTGCCCCCGCACATTGACTCTGCAACGGTACCCCCCTGTATATATAGCCTCCCTACTGTCACTTTATTTTACTTCTGCTCTTTTTTTTCTCAACACTTTTTTTGTTGTTGTTGTATTTTTACTTTTTTTGTTTAAAATAAATGCACTGTTGGTTAAGGGCTGTAAGTAAGCATTTCACTGTAATGTCTGCACCTGTTGTATTCGGCGCATGTGACCAATAAAATGTGATTTGATTTGATTTGATTAAACCTAAGGTATGGCTAAATGGGGTGGGTAGAAATACAGCTAAAACTAGTGTATGGCTAAATGGGGTGTGTAGAAACACAGCTAAACCAAGTGTATGGCTAAATGGGGTGTGTAGAAATACAGCTAAATCTAGGGTATGGCTAAATGGGGTGTGTAGAAACACAGTTAAACCTAATGTATGGCTAAATGGGGTGTGTAGAAATACAGCTAAACCTAGGGTATGGCTAAATGGGGTGTGTAGAAATACAGCTAAACCTAGGGTATGGCTAAATGGGGTGTGTAGAAACACAGCTAAACCTAGGGTATGGCTAAATGGGGTGTGTAGAAATACAGCTAAACCTAGGATATGGCTAAATGTGGTGTGTAGAAACACAGCTAAACCTAGGGTATGGCTAAATGGGGTGTATTGACCGACGGGTCAGGACTGATACACTCGTTTTTATTTTTTATTTTTTTTATATAGTTAAGAGAGGAGAAATGAACATCAACATCACCTTTCATGATGTGATGGGGAAGATAGACTTATCGTTGGTATGGTGCAACAACACCCATGTGTACACACATTCCCCTTCCATGTGAACCTCTCTTTGCAGATGAGTTTATAGTATATCTAATTTAATACATCAGCTTTTCCTCAATCGTTCAGTTCCAGAGGTCAGAGGTCAATCTGAGCTGGGCCAATAGTCGAAGATTGTAAAAGATTACTGGTTAGGATGACATCACTGGTGAGAAGTCAGTTATAAATATATATTTCCCTTCCATTAAATCTTTCTCTCTCCTCCACCCCCCGTTCGGACCTCCCCCCCCCCCCACATATAAATGGATACCGTACTGGGTAACAGACTAGCTACCCCCTTCCTTCCATTGAACCTTAATAAACAAACAAAAGGCCAGGCAAAACCTCCCCTAACCCGGACGATGCTGGGCCAATTGTGTGCCGCACCATGGGACTCCCAATCACGGCCGGTTGTGATACAGCCCGGGATCGAACCCGGGTCTGTACTGACGCCTCTATCACTGCGATGCAGTGCCTATGATCACTGCGCCTCTCGGGAGGCCATAGAAACATAAGACGAATATTAAATAGATACATCATATATACTCTCATTCATTTCCATAGGGACAGATACAATCAATCATTGACACACAACAGTCAGATACATGACACCATCACACCTTAAATGACATTAGTGCCTGTCCCCAGATGGACAGTTATGCTACAATAAATTACATTTACTGGTGATTACATAATTGTCCTGCTTTAAGAGAGATTTTTACTGTCTGCTTCCAGTTGTATGTTCTTTTACTAGCCCTGTAAATGATCATATATCTTACAATATCAAATCATATCTCAGTAACTGTCACAAGTGTATATCAGTATAACAGCATCCTACCTGTGCTCCAGAACAGGATCATCAATATCACTGCAGGTATCATATCTGTCTCTAACTGGGGCCCCACTGAGATATACAAGTCTACTGTCATGAAGAGTGGACTGAAGAGTGGAAAATACTGCTAGGCTATATGACTTCTATGTCATTAGTTCATTAGGTCTTTAATGTGAGATAAACTTCTTAGCAACTTATCTTGGATCTGAAAAAAAAAATCAGCAAACTGATCTGTCTTGAAAAAAAAAACAGGAAGCTGCTCACAGAGCAGCAATGTTTCACATAGTGTGTGCTATAATATCACCTCTAACTTTCTACTGCTTGAATTCACCTCTTATAGAATATTGGCTTAATGTTCCAGCACCTAAATATAAACAGTACCAGCACCCAAAATGAGTACTGATGAGGTCTCATGTTAGAGCAGGAGAAGGGGGGATGTGGTGTAGAAGCTAGAGGTCTGTTACCCAAGTCAACTCAACAGGCCTGATGCAATATGTCAGGGTCAGGCTGGGCTGGGCCAAGAGTGGAAAAGGTTACTGGTTAGATCACTGGTGAGAATTCAGTGATAAAAATATATTATATATTCTCTCTCTCTCTCAGATCTCTCTCTCTCTCCCCTCCTCCATCTTTCCCTCGCCCTTCCCTCCCCTCTCTCTGGTTCTGACCATTACTCCTTCCCTCCCTCCCTCCCTCCCTCCCTCCCTCCCTCCCTCCCTCCTCAAATGTATATTATATAAGGGGAGGGATAATTGGAAGGGGAGAAGAGGAGAGGGGGGAGAAGAGGAGAGGGGGAGAAGAGGAGAGGGGGGAGAAGAGGAGAGGAGAGGGGGAGAAGAAGAGAGGGGTAGAAGAGGAGAGGTGAGGAGAGGAGAGGGGGAGAAGAGGAGAGGGGAGAAGAGGAGAGGGGGAGAGAAGAGGAGAAGGGGAGAAGAGGAGAGGGCGAGAACAGGAGAGGGGGAGAAGAGGAGAGGGGGAGAAGAGGAGAGGGGAGAAGAGGAGAGGGGGAGAAGAGGAGAGGAGAGGGGGAAAAGAGGAGAGGGGGAGAAGAGGAGAGGGGGAGAAGAGGAGAGGCAGAATGTCATTAGTTCAATAGGTCTTGATGTGAGATAAACTTCTTAGCAACATGGATCAGTGGTTGAGCCCAGCTAAACACAGCAAAGATCTGTTGCAGCAATGTATAGTTTGTTATATAATATCACCTCTAGAAGAGAAGAGGAGATGGGGAGAAGAGGAGAGGGGGGAGAAGAGGAGAGGGGGAGAAGAGGAGAGGTGAGGAGAGGAGAGGAGAGGGGGAGAAGAGGAGAGGGGAGAAGAGGAGAGGGGGAGAAGAGGGAGGGGAGAAGAGGAGAGGGGGAGAAGAGGAGAGGGGGGGAGAAGAGGAGAGGGGAGAAGAGGAGAGGGGGGGAGAAGAGGAGAGGGGAGAAGAGGAGAGGGGGAGAAGAGGAGAGGGGGAGAAGAGGAGAGGGGAGAAGAGAGAGGAGGAGAGGAGAGGAGAGGAGAGGGGGAGAAGAGAAGAGGGAGGGGGGAGAAGAGGAGAGGTGAGGAGAGGAGAGGGGAGAAGAGGAGAGAGGGGAGAAGAGGAGAGGAGGGGGGAGAAGAGGAGAGGTGGAGGAGAGGAGAGGTGGGAGAAGAGGAGAGGGGGAGAAGAGGAGGGGGAAAAGAGGAGAGGGGGAGAAGAGGAGAGGGGGAGAAGAGGAGAGGGGGGAGAAGAGGAGAGGTGAGGAGAGGAGAGGAGAGGGGGAGAAGAGGAGAGGGGGGAAGAGAAGAGGGAGGGGGTAGAAGAGGAGAGGTGAGGAGAGGAGAGGGGGGAGAAGAGGGAGGAGGAAGAAGAGGAGAGGAGGAGGAGAGGAGAGGGGAGAAGATGAGAGCGGAGAAGAGGAGAGGGGAGGGGGAGAAGAGGAGAGGGGAGGAGAGGAGAGGGGGAGAAGAGGAGAGGAGAGGGGAGAAGAGGAGAGGTGAGGAGAGGAGAGGGGGAGAATAGGAGAGGAGAAGAGGAGAGGGAGAAGAGGAGAGGGGGAGAAGAGGAGAGGGGAGAAGAGGAGACGGGGAGAAGAGGAGAAGGGAGAAGAGGAGAGGGAGAAGAGGAGAGGGGAGAAGAGGAGAGGGGGAGAAGAGGAGAGGAGGAGAGGAGAGTGGGGAGAAGAGGAGAGGGGAGAAGAGGAGAGGAGAGGGCGAGAAGAGGAGAGGTGAGGAGAGGAGAGGGGAGAAGAGGAGAGGGAGAAGAGGAGAGGGGGAGAAGAGGAGAGGGGAGAAGAGGAGAGGGGAGAAGAGGAGAGGGGGGAGAAGAGGAGAGGGGGAGAAGAGGAGAGGAGGAGAGGAGAGGAGAGGGAGAAGAGGAGAGGAGAAGAGAAGAGGAGGGGGGTAGAAGAGGAGAGGTGAGGAGAGGAGAGGAGAAGAGGAGAGGGGTAGAAGAGGAGAGGGAGTGGGAGAAGAGGAGAGGGAGAGAAGAGGAGAAGGAGAACAGGAGAGGGGAGAAGAGGAGAGGGGGAGAAGAGGAGAGGAGAGGAGGAGAAGAGGAGAGGGGGAGAAGAGGAGGGGAGAAGAGAGAGGGGGAGAAGAGGAGAGGGGGGAGAAGAGGAGAGGGGAGAAGAGGAGAGGGGAGAAGAGGAGAGGGGGGAGAAGAGGAGAGGGGGAGAAGAGGAGAGGGGAGAAGAGGAGAGGGGAGAAGAGGAGAGGAGGAGAGGAGAGGGGGGAGAAGAGGAGGGGGAGAAGAGGAGAGGGGAGGGGGAGAAGAGGAGAGGGGAGGAGAGGAGAGGGGGAGAAGAGGAGAGGGAGAAGAGGAGAGGAAGGGGGGAGAAGAGGAGAGGGAGAAGAGGAGAAGGGGAGAAGAGGAGAGGGGGAGAGAGAGGAGAGGGGGAGAAGAGGAGAGGGAGAAGAGGAGAAGAAGAGGAGAGGAGAGGAGAGGAGAGGGGGAGAAGAGGAGAGGGGAGAAGAGGAGAGGAGGGGAGAAGAGGAGAGGGAGGAGAGGAGAGGGGGAGAAGAGGAGAGAGAAGAGGAGAGGGAGAAGGAGAGGGGAGAAGAGAGAGGAGAAGAGAGAGAGAAGAGGAAGAGAAAGAGAGAGAGGAGAAGAGGAGAGGGGGAGAAGAAAGAGGAGGGGGTAGAAGAGGAGAGGAGAGAGAGGAGAGGGGGAGAAGAGGAGAGGGGGAGAAGAGGAGAGGGAGGGGAGAAGAGGAGGGGGGAGAGAAGAGGAGAAGGAGAACAGGAGAGGGGAGAAGAGGAGAGGGGGGAGAAGAGGAGAGGGGAGAAGAGGGAGGAGAAGAGGAGAGGGGAGAAGAGGAAAAGGGGGAGAAGAGGAGAGGGGGAGAAGAGGAGAGGGGAGAAGAGGAGAGGGGGAGAAGAGGAGAGGAGAAAGAGAGGGAGAAGAAGAGGAAAGAGGAGAGGGGAAAGGAGAGAGGGGGAGAAGAGAGGAGGGGGAGAAGAGAGAGGGGAGAAGAGGAAGGGAGGAGAAGAGGGAGGGGAGAAGAAGAGGAGAAGAGGAGAGGGGAGAAGAGGAGAGGGGGAGAAGAGAGAGGGGGGAGAAGAGGAAGAAGAGGAGAGGGAGAAGAGAGAGGAAGAGAGAGGGGAGAAGAGGAGAGGAGGAGAAGAGGAGAGGGGAGAAGAGGAGAGGAGAGGGGAGAAGAGGAGAGAGGAGGAGAGGAGAGGGGGAGAAGAGGAAGGAGAAGAGGAGAGGGGAGAAGAGAGGGGAGAAGAGGAGAGGGGGAGAAGAGAGAGGGGAAGAAGAGGAGAGGAGAGAGGAGAGGAAGAGGAGAAGAGAAGAGAGGGGGAGAAGAGGAGAGGGGAGAAGAAAGAGAGAGGGGGAGAAGAGGAGAGGTGGAGGAGAGGAGAGGGGGGAGAAGAGGAGAGGGGGAGAAGAGGAGAGGGAGAAGAGGAGAGGGGGAGAAGAGGAGAGAAGAGGAGAGGGGGAAAGAGAGAGGAGAGAAGAGGAGAGGGGGAGAAGAAGAGAGAAGAGGAGAGGGGAGGAGAGGAGAGGAGAGGGCGAGAAGAGGAAAGGGAGAGAAGAGAAGAGAGGAGGAAGAAGAGGAGAGGGGAGAAGAGGAGAGGGGGAGAAGAGGAGAGGGGGGAGAAGAGGAGAGGAGAGGGGAGAAGAAGAGGAAGGAGGAGAGGAGAGGAGAGGGAGAAGAGAGAGGGGAGAAGAGGAGAGGGGAAAGAGAAGGAAGAGGAGAAGAGGAGAGGGGAGAAGAGAGAATGAGTGAGGGGGAGAAAAGGAGAGGAGAAAAGAGGGGGGAGAAGAGGAGAGGGGGAGAAGAGGAGAGAGAGGAGAGGAGAGAGAGAGGGAGAAGAGAAGAGGAGAGAGAAGAGGAGAGGGAGAAGAGGAGAGGGGGGAGAAGAGGAGAGGAGAGAAGAAGAGGAGGGGGAGAGAGGAGAGGAGAGGAGAGGAGAGGGGAGAAGAGGAGAGGGGGAGAAGAGGAGAGGGGAGAAGAGGAGAGGGGGAGAAGAGGAGAAGGGGAAAGAGGAGAGAGGTGGAGAAGAGGAGAGGTGGAGAAGAGAGGGAGAAGAGAAGAGGGGAGGGGGGGAGAAGAGGAGAGGGGAGGAGAGGAGAAGGGGGAGAAGAGGAGAGGGGGAGAAGAGGAGAGGGGGAGAAGAGGAGAGGAGAGGAGAGGGGAGAGTAGAGGAGAGGGGGAGAGAAGAGAGAAAGGAGAACAGGAGAGGGGGAGAAAAGGAGAGGGGGGAGAAGAGGAGAGGGGGAGAAGAGGAGAGGGGGGAGAAGAGGAGAGGAGGAGGAGAGGAGAAGAGGGCGAGAAGAGGAGAGGGGGGGAAGAGAAGAGGGGAGGAGGAAGAAGAGGAGAGGTGAGGAGAGGAGAGGGGGGAGAAGATGAGAGGGGGAGAAGAGGAGAGGGGGAGAAGAGGAGAGGGGGAGAAGAGGAGAGGTGAGGAGAGGAGAGGGGGGAGAAGAGGAGAGGGGGAGAAGAGGAGAGGGGAGGAGAGGAGAGGGGGAGAAGAGGAGATGGGGAGAAGAGGAGAGGGGGAGAAGAGGAGAGGGGGAGAAGAGGAGAGAAGAGGAGAGGGGAGAAGAGGAGAGGATGAGAAGAGGAGAGGGGGGAGAAGAGGAGAGGGGTGGAGAAGAGGAGAGGGGGAGAAGAGGAGAGGGGGAGAAGAGGAGAGGGGAGAAGAGAAGAGGGTGGAGAAGAGGAGAGGGGGAGAGAAGAGGAGAGGGGGAGAAGAGGAGAGGGGGAGAAGAGGAGAGGGGGAGAAGAGGAGAGGGGGGAGAAGAGGAGAGGGGGGAGAAGAGGAGAGGAGGGGAGAAGAGGAGAGGGGGGAGAAGAGGAGAGGGGGAGATGAGAAGAGGTGAGGAGAGGAGAGGAGAGAGGAGGAGACGGGAGAAGAGAGAGAGAGGAGAGGTGAGGAGAGGAGAGGTGAGGAGAGGAGAGGGGGGAGAAGAGGAGAGGAGAGGGAGGGGAGGAGAGGGGGAGAAGAGGAGAGGAGAGGAGGGAGAGGAGAGGAGAGAGGAGAGGGAGAGAGAGAGAGATGAGAGGAGAGGAGAGGAGAGGAGAGGAGAGGAGAGGAGAGGAGAGGAGAGGAGAGGAGAGGGGGAGAGAAGAGGAGAAGGGGAGAAGTGAGAGGGGGGAGAAGAGGAGAGGGGGAGAAGAGGAGAGGGGGGAAAGGAGGAGAGGGGAGAAGAGGAGAGGGGGAGAAGAGGAGAGGGGGAGAAGAGGAGATGTGAGGAGAGGAGAGGAGGAGGAGAAGAGGAGAGGGGGAGAAGAGAAGGGGGAGGGGGGAGAAGATGAGAGGTGGAGGAGGAGGAGAGGGGGAGAAGAGGAGAGAGGGGGGAGACAGGAGAGGGGGGGGAGAGGGAGAAGAGGGAGGGGGAGAAGAAGAGAGGGGAGAAGAGGAGAGGGGGGAGAAGAGGAGAGGGGGGAGAAGAGGAGAGGGGGAGAAGAGGAGGAGGGGAGAGGAGAGGAGAGGAGAGGGTGAAGAGGAGAGGGGGAGAAGAGAAGAGGGGGGAGAAGAGGAGAGGTGAAGAGAGGAGAGGGGGAGAAGAGGAGAGGGGGAGAAGAGGAGAGGGAGGGGGAGAAGAGAGAGGGAGAGGGTGAGAAGAGGAGAGGGGGAGAAGAGGAGAGGGGGAGAAGAGGAGAGGGGGGAGAAGAGGAGAGGGGGAGAAGAGGAGAGGGGAGGAGAGGAGAGGAAAAGGGGAGAAGAGGAGAGGGGAGAAGAGAAGAGGGGAGGGGGGAGAAGAGGAGAGGGGAGGAGAGGAGAGGGGGGATAAGAGAAGAGGGGGAGAAGAGGAGAGGGGGGGGAGAGGGGGAGAAGAGGAGAGGAGAGGAGAGGAGAGGAGAGGAGAGGAGAGGAGAGGAGAGGAGAGGAGAGGAGAGGAGAGGAGAGGAGAGGAGAGAGAGGAGAGGAGAGGAGAGGAGAGAAGGAGAGGAAGGAAAAAGAGGAGAGGAGAGAGTGAGAGGGGAGAAGAGGAGAGGGGAAAGAGAAGAGAAGAGGGAGGGGGAGGAAGAGGAGAGGTGAGGAGAGGAGAGGGGGAGAAGAGGAGAGGGGGAGAAGAGGAGAGGGAGAAGAGGAGAGGGGTAAAGGGAGGAGAAGAGGAGAGGGGGGAGAAGAGGAAAGGGAGAAGAGGAGAGGTGGAGGAGAGGAGAGGAGAGGGGGAGAAGAGGAGAGGGGGAGAAGAGAAGAGGAGGGGGGAGAAGAGGAGAGGGGGAGGAGAGGGGGGAGAATAGGAGAGGGGGAGAAGAGGAGAAGGGGGAGAAGAGGAGAGGTGAGGAGAGGAGAGGGGGGAGAAGAGGAGAGGGGGAGAAGAGGAGAGGAGGGGAGAAGAGGAGAGGGGGAGAAGAGGAGAGGGGGAGAAGAGGAGAGGGGGAGAAGAGGAGAGGGAG
Source organism: Coregonus clupeaformis (assembly GCF_020615455.1). NCBI lineage: Eukaryota > Metazoa > Chordata > Actinopteri > Salmoniformes > Salmonidae > Coregonus > Coregonus clupeaformis. The sequence continues at coordinate 31,635 of NW_025537427.1, forward strand.
AAGAGAGAGGGGAGAAGAGGAGAGAGAAGAGGAGAGGGGATTACAAGGAAAAATTTGAAAAAAATAAGCATTTGTTAGGTAGAAATACAGCAGCGTGCAAGGAGCAAAAGAAGAGTTGTGATAAGAATAGGGTAACAGTAGAGAATAAACACACTGAAAAAACCAGGCCTAGATTTATCAGTATTTCATGTCATTTGTATCTAATTTGACAAATAACCTCTAAAAATGTAAGAGAGGGAGCAACTGGTTGAGAGGTTCAGTGGAGCCAGCTGGTGAGAGGACCCTAGTGAGCACCGGGCTGAGAGGGTAGTGGAAACACTGCTGAGAGAACCCTAGGGAGCTACTGGCGAGAGGGCTTAGTGGGAGCCACCTGGCTGAGAGGGCCCTAGTGGAGCCACCTGGCGGAGAGGGCCTAGTGGACACCTGGCTGAGAGCACCAGCTGTGAGAGACCAAGTTGAGCCATTATGAGGAGAGGGTCGCCAGTGGAAAGCCACCTGGCTGAGAGGACCCTAGTGGAGCGGCTGACTGAGAGGACCCTAGTGGAGCCAGCTAGTTTATATTTCATTTACAGTGTATTGACCGACGACTATAAGGGAGACCGATACACCGTATTTTTTTGTTTTGTTTGTTTATAGTTAAATTATTAATATTTAAATGTTTTGTGTGGGTTTAAAGTTTTATGCCCATGTATTTGACTTGTTTGTCAATGGTAATATTAAATTGAGAGAGAGAGAGAGGGAGAGAAGGGGAGGGGCAAAAGAGAGGAGAAATGAAGATCAAACATGACTTCATGATGTGATGGGGAAGATAGGCTTATCGTTGGTATGACGCAACAACACCCATGTGTACTCACATTCCCTCATGGAAAGGTGAACTCGTTGTGATGAGTTTATATATAATTTTAATATTTGCTTTGGTGTTTTTGAAATATTATTTATAGTAGAGGTCAAGTTGGTTGACAAGAATTAAAGATAGAAAGGTAAAATAAATGAACAACTGGTGAGAAGTTATGAAAAAGATATTCAGTTGACTGGTGTAGTTGTAGCCCTTTCCTTTGACATCCTCTCTCACATCATCCCCCCCCCCTGTCAAGAATTGGGGTGTTGAAATAAAGTAAACCTATATGGTAAATGGGATGTGTAGAAATAAAAACCTAGTATGGTAGTAAATGGGGTGTGTAGAAATACAGCTAAACCCCAGGGTATGGCTAAATGGGGTGTGTAGACAAACACAAACTAGTGTATGGTAAATGGGGGTGTGTAGAAAACAGCTAAACCTAGTCTTTGGCTAAATGGGGTGTGTAGAAATACAGCTAAATCCCAAAGGCTATGGCTAAATGGGGGGGGGTAGAATATACAGTAAAACTATGTATGGCAAATGGGGTGTAGAAAAAGAATCCTAGTATGGCTAAATGGGGTGTGTAGAAATACACTAAATCAGGTATGGTTAAATTGGGGTGTGTAGAAACACAGTTAAACCTAGTGTATGGCTAAATGGGGTGTGTAGAAATAAAAACTAGGGTATGGTAAAGGGGGGGGAGAAAACAGTAAACCTAGGTATGGCTAAATGGGGTGTGTAGAAATACAGCTAAAAGTATGGCTAAATGGGGGTGTAGAAAAACAGCTAAACCTAGTTTTGGCTAAATGGGGTGTGTAGAAATACAGCCAAACGCAAAAGGTAGGAAATGGGGGGGTAGAAATACAGTAAAATAGGTATGGCTAAAATGGGGTGTGTAGAAACACAGCTAAACCTAGGTATGGCTAAATGGGGTGTGTAGAAATACAGTAAATCTAGGGTAGGGCTAAATGGGGTGTGGAAAACAGTTAAAGGTGGCAAATGGGGTGTGTAGAAAACAGCTAAACCTAGTATGGCGAATGGGGTGTGTAGAAACACAGCTTAAACCTAGGGTATGAAGCATAATGGGGTGTGAAAAACAGAAAATATGGTAAATGGGGGTGTAGAAACACAGCTAAACCTAGGTATGAAGCTAAATGGGGAATGTATTGACATGGGTAGGACTGAGGCTACACGTTTTTATTTTAATTTTTTTTATATATTTAAGAGAGGAGAAATGAACATAACACTCACCTTTCATGATGTGATGGGGAAAAGATTAGCTTATCGCTGGTATGTGTGCAACAACACCCATGTGTACACACATTCCCTTTCCATGTGAACCTCCTGTGCAGATGAGCTTTACAGTATATCTAATTTAATAACTAGCTCTCAATGTTCAGTTAGAGGTCAGAGGCAATCTGAGCTGGGAACAATAGTGGAAGAGTGCAAAAGATTTAGTTGGATGAATCAATGTTGTGAGAATCATATAAATATATACCCCCCTTAACCTCCTCCACAAATTCATCTCCCCTCCCTTCCCCCCCCTCCTCCTCCTCTCCACACGCCCCCTCCGCTCACTCCATCTCCCCTCCCCCGCGATCCCTGCCCACCCCGAGCCCTTTGAATCACGTCTCACACCCCCCCCCCTCCTCCTGAATATACACTCAGTTTAAGTTGAGCTT
>NW_025537428.1:0-34139 GCF_020615455.1 Coregonus clupeaformis
CAACACCTCTCATCACCCTCGAGAACACCATCCCCACAGTGAAGCATGGTGGTGGCAGCATCATGCTGTGGGGATGTTTTTCACTCGGCAGGGACTGGGAAACTGGTCAGAATTGAAGGAATGATGGATGGCGCTAAATACAGGGGAATTTCTTGAGGGAAACCTGTTTCAGTCTTCCAGAGATTTGAGACTGAGACGGAGGTTCACCTTCCAGCAGGACAATGACCCTAAGCAGACTGCTAAAGCAACACTTGAGTGTGGTTTAAGGGGGAAACATTTAAATGTCTTGGAATGGCCCTGACCTCAATCCAATTGAGAATCTGTGGTATGACTTAAAGATTGCTGTACACCAGCGGAACCCATCCAACTTGAAGGAGCTGGAGCAGATTTGCCTTGAAGAATGGGCAGAAATCCCAGTGGCTGATGTGCCAAGCTTATAGAGACATACCCCAAGAGACTTGCAGCTGTAATTGCTGCAAAAGGTGACTCTACAAAGTATTAACGCTCAAGTTTCTGTTTTTGTCTTATTTCTTGTTTGTTTCACAAGAAAAAATATTTTGCATCTTCAAAGTGGTAGGCATGTTGTATAAATCAAATGATACAAACCCCCAAAAATCAATTTTAATTCCAGGTTGTAAGGCAACAAAATAGGAAAAATGCCAAGGGGGGTGAATACTTTCGCAAGCCACTGTACAACAACCTTTCGGACGATGATGACGACAGACTCATGGACGAGAGTGCCAGCGAAACACATTCACCTGCCAAGAACCCCATTGCCGGGGACGATGACAAAGCTGACGACGACCCTACATACCCGCCAAGGGGCGAGGAACAGGAGTGCCTTTCTCAACGAGGAGAACTCACTAGGTGAGAGAAATAGATTTTTCTACTCAAATCAAATTTTATTCGTCACATGCTTCGAAACAACAGGTGTAGACTAACAGTGAAATGCTTACGGGCCCTTTCCCAACAATGCAGAGAGAAAGAAATTGTAGAATAATAGTGAGGACATCAGAACAATGAAATAACACATATGGAATCATGTAGTAACCAAAAAAAGTGTTAAACTTATCAAAATATATTTTATATTTGAGATTCTTCAAAGTAACAACCCCCTTGCCTTGATGACAGCTTTGCACACTTTTGCATTCTCTCAACCAGCTTCACCTGGAATGCTTATCCAACAGTCTTGAAGGAGTTCCCACATATGCTGAGCACTGCTGATTTTCCTGCACTCTGCTGTCCAACTCACCACAAACCAACTCAAATGGGTTGAGGTCAGGTGATTTTGAGGCCAGGTCATCTGATGCAGCACTCCATCACTCTCCTTCTTGATCAAATAGCCCTTACACAACCTGGAAGTGTGTTGGGTTATTGTCCTGTTGAAAAACAAATAATAGTCCCACTAAGCGCAAACCAGATGGCGTATCGCGTGCAGAATGCCACACATGCCACACATGCGGAGATCATCCATTTACCTACTCTGAATCTCACAAAGATATGGCGGTTGGAACCAAAAATCTCAAATTTGGACTCATCAGACCAAAGGACAGATTTCCACCAGTCTAATATCCGGTGGAAATCTTATTTTTGGTGTCCTTTAGTAGTGGTTTCTTTGCAGTAATTCGACCATGAAGGCATGATTCACACAGTCTCCTCTGAACAGTTGATGTTGAGATGTGTCTGTTACTTGAACTCTTGGTCTGCAATCTGAGGTGCAGTTAACTGTATGAACTTATCCTCTGCAGCAGAGGTAACTCTTGGTCTTCCTTTCCTGTGACGGTCCTCGTGAGGCAGTTTCATCATAGTGCTTGATGGTTTTTGTGACTGCACTTAAAGAAACTTTCAAAGTTCTTGAAATGTTCCGTATTGACTGACCTTCATGTCTTAAAGTAATGCTTATTTGAGCTGTTCTTGCCATAATATGGACTTGGTATTTTACCAAACAGGGCTATCTTCTGTATACCAACCCTACCTTGTCACAATACAACTGATTGTCTCAAACGTATTAAGAAGGAAAGAAATCCCACAAATTAACTTTTAACAAGGCACACATGTTAATTGAAATGCATTCCAGGTGACTATTTCATGAAGGCTGGTTGAAATAATGCCATGAGTGTGCAAAGGTGTCATCAAGGCAAAGGGTGGCTACTTTGAAGAATCCAAAATATAAAAATATATGTTGATTTGGTCACTACATGATTCCCTATGTGTTATTTCGTAGTTGTGATGTCTTCAATATTATTCTACAATGTAGAAAATAGTAAAAATAAAGAAAAAACCCTTGAATGAGTAGGTGGATCCAGACTTTTGACTGGTACTGTATATCTCGATTTAAAAAAAAATAAGTTCTCTAAATAAGCTTTGTTGTACAATTAAAGGTCAAATACACTGCATTTCAAACAGTCAGCAATAATCTAATGAATTCAGGACGTGTGAAATGAGGCTAAACATAAGACCACTAATTATTACATTTTTACAAAAAATGTGTAACTTGCTTTTTTGCTAAAATCAGTGATCGGCTTTCAAGTCTGTATATGAAATGCCCTTTCTGTTACACATTTAACCAGAACCATGCATAATGCACATTCACTACATAGTGTATATGTGTATAAGAGATCATACAAAATATTTTTCTGTGAATCTTATGTGGATGATGTTAAAAATATTTGTTGGTCTAATATGATTAATAAGGAACATCCAGATGCTGCATTTGATGCATTTATGAAATTGCTTCTTCTAATTATTGATAAACATGCACCTGTTAAGAAACTGACTGTTACAACTGTTAAGGCTCCATGGATTGATGAGGAATTAAAAAACTGAATGGTTGAAAGAGATGGGTCGAAAGGAGTGGCTTATGAGTCTGGCTGCACATCTGACTGGCTGACTTACTGCAAATTGAGAAAGTATGTGAATAAATAAAATAAAAATAAGAAGAAACTGTATTATGAAGCCAAGATCAATGATATAAAGAATGATGGAAAAAAAACTTTGGAGTACTTTAAATGAAATTATGGGCAGAAAGACAAATTCAACTCCATCTTTCATCGAATCAGATGGCTTATTCATCACAAAACCATTTGATGTTGCCAATAATTTTAATGATTACTTCATTTGCAAAGTGGCCAAACTTAGGCAGGAAATGCCAACAACGAACAGTGAGCCATCGTATTCATGCATAAAAAAACAAATAATGAAAGAAAAGCATTGCAAGTTTGAATTTTGTAAAGTTAGTGTGGGAGAGGTGGAATGATTATTGTTATCGATCAATAATGACAAACCTCCTCGCATTGACAACTTAGATGGAAAGCTACTGAGGATGGTAGCTGACTCTATAGCCACTCCTATCTGTCATATCTTTAATCTGAGCCTAGAGGAAAGTCTTTGTCCTCAGGCCTTTAGGAAGCCAAAGTCATTCCGCTACCCAAGAGTGGTAAAGCGGCCTTTACTGGTTCTAACAGCAGACCTATAACCTTGCTGCCAGTCTCTTAGCAAACTGTTGGAAAAAATGGTGTTTGACCAAATACAATGCTATTTCTCTGTAAATAAATTAACAACAGACTTTCAGCATGCTTATAGAGAAGAGCACTCAACTTGTACTGCACTGACACAAATGACCGATGATTGGTTGAAAGAAATTGATAGTAAGAAGATTGTGGGGGCTGTACTGTTAGATTTCAGTGCAGCCTTTTGATATTATTGACCATAACCTGTTGTTGAAAAAAACGTACAGTATGTGTTATGGCTTTTCAACCTCTGTCAAAATGTGGATTCAGAGCTACAGTTGAAGTCGGAAGTTTACATACACTTAGGTTGGAGTCATTAAAACTAATTTTTCAACCACTCCACAAATATCTTGTTAACAAACTATAGTTTTGGCAAGTCGGTTAGGACATCTACTTTATGCATGACACAAGTAATTTTTCCAACAATTGTTGACAGACAGATTATTTCAGTTATAATTCACTGTATCACACAATTCCAGTGGGTCACAAGTTTACATATACTAAGTTGACTGTGCCTTTAAACAGCTTGAAAAATTACAGAAAATGATGTCATGGCTTTAGAAGCTTCTGATAGGCTAATTGACATCATTTGAGTCAATTGGAGGTGACCGGATGTATTTCAAGGCCTACCATCAAACTCAGTGCCTCTTTGCTTGACATCATGGGAAAATCAAAAGAAATCAGCCAAGACATCAGAAAGAAAATTGTAGACCTCCACAAGCCTGGTTCATCCTTGGGAGCAATTTTAAACGCCTGAAGGTACCATGTTCATCTGTACAAACAATAGTACGCAACTATAAACACCATGGGACCACGCAGCCATCATACCGCTCAGGAAGGAGACGCGTTCTGTCTCCTAGAGATGAACGATACTTTGGTGCGAAAAGTGCAAATCAATCCCAGAACAACAGCAAATGACCTTGTTGAAGATGCTTGAGGAAACAGGTACAAAGGTATCTATATCCACAGTAAAACGAATCCTATATCGACATAACCTGAAAGGCCGCTCAGCAAGGAAGAAGCCACTGCTCCAAAACCGCCATAAAAAGACAGACTACGGTTTGCAACTGCACATGGGGACAAAGATCGTACTTTTTGGAGAAATGTCCTCTGGTCTGATGAAACTAAAATAGAACTGTTTGGCCATAATGACCATCGTTTGGAGGAAAAAGGGGGTTGCTTGCAAGCGAAGAACACCATCCCAACCGTAAAGCACGGGGTGGCAGCATCATGCTGTGGGGGTGCTTTGCTGCAGGAGGGACTGGTCCATCATGAGGAAGTAAAATTATGTGGATATATTGAAGCAACATCTCAAGACATCAGTCAGGAAGTTAAAGCTTGGTCGCAAATGGGTCTTCCAAATGGACAATGACCCCAAGCATACTTCCAAAGTTGTGGCAAAATGGCTTAAGGACAACAAAGTCAAGGTATTGGAGTGGCCATCACAAAGCCCTGACCTCAATCCTATAGAACATTTGTGGCCAGAACTGAAAAAGCGTGTGCGAGCAAGGAGGCCTACAAACCTGACTCAGTTACACCAGCTCTGTCAGCAGGAATGGGCCAAAATCCACCCAATTTATTGTAGGAAGCTTGTGGAAGGCTACCCGAAACGTTTGACCCAAGTTAAACAATTTAAAGGCAATGCTACCAAATACTAATTGAGTGTATGTAAACTTCTGACCCACTGGGAATGTGATGAAATAAATAAAAGCTGAAATAAATAATTCTCTCTACTATTATTCTGACTTTTCACATTCTTAAAATAAAGTGGTGATCCTAACTGACCTAAGACAGGTAATTTTTACTAAGATTAAATGTCAGTAATTGTGAAAAACTGAGTTTAAATGTATTTGGCAAAGGTGTATGTAAACTTCCGACTTCAACTGTATGCCTCATATAGTACTGTATCTGTGTAAAAAAAGTTACCATTGTCATAGTGAACACACAGGTCAATCTGAATTACCTTAAATATGTTTAAGAAAGAGAGAAGATGATCTTGTTGCTGGTGCTGGGAATAAGGCATACGTACCGGTAACAGAACTTCAGGTCTGGACAGAGAGCTCTATTTGCAGAGGCAGGCACTCCTTCTCGATGGTTGAATACCTGGTATCTCTGGGCTAGAGCTTCCGACTCCGGTACAGCACAGTGAGCTCTTCTCCTGGCTCCCCTTGGGCCAGTACAGCTCCAATTCCCACAGCCAAAGCGTTCACCTGTACGCAGAACCTCTTCTGAAAATCAGGGCTCTGGAGAACAGGGGATGAGCACAGGTGTTTTTTCAGCGTCATGAACGCTTCCTCACACTTCTCAGTCCACTTCACAGGGTTGATGGCCACCTTTTGAAGTGAGGTTGGTCAGGGGAACTGTAACGTTGGAGAACAGGGGAATGAATCTCCTGTACCGCCATGCCAGACCTAGGAAGGACTTCACCGGTGTCTTGGTTCTGGGTTGAGGGCTGTTCTTGAAGGGACTCCACTTTGTCCACCTGAGGCTGAACTACACCCTTACCCAGCTGGTAACCCAAGTACTTTGTCTCCTGTTTCGCCCACTCACACTTCGGGAGGTTAAGCGTGAGGCACGCATAATGGATCTTCCCCAGGACTCTGCTAAGATGCTGTATGTGCTCCTCCCAGGAGTGGCTGTAGATCTACAAGTAGGCAGCACAGCAATTATCCTGGAGGACCTTGTCCATCAGCCTCTGGAAAGTCGCAGGGGACCCATGAAGCCCAAACGGCATAACCTTGAACTGGAACAGGTCGATCGGCATCCAGAAGGCAGTGTAGGCCTTGGGCTGTTCGTCCAGGGGCACCTGCCAGTACCCTTTGCAGAGATCCAACATGGTGATGTAATGAGCTCGACCTATTTTTTACCTATGCAGTAAGTCATCAATGTGGGACATGGGGTAGGCATCAAACTGTGAGATGGAATTCACCTTATGGAAGCCCATGCAGACACGCAAAGAGGCATCCTTCTTTGGGAAGATGACAATTCACTTGACGATGGCTTGACAACATCCATCTCTATCATGGTGTCGACTTCTTCCTTGAGGGCTACCACCAGCCTCTCAGGCACACAGTAAGGATGCTAGCGCACAGGGTTCTGGTCAGGCTTCAAACGGATGATATGTTCCAGGATCTTGGTTCTTCCTGGCTTCTGACTGAAGAGGGCTGGATACTCGCCAAACAGCTGCTTCAGCTCATCTTGCTTGCCTTCTTCCAGGTGAGCCAGTATGACCTCTGCTCGTCCCTTCCATGCCTCTGTGACCCCCTCCGACTCGTCCTCTTCTTCTACTCGGTGAACCAGGAAGGACGTCCCCTTGGAGAGTTCCTCTCTCTCCTCCCAGGCCTTGAGGGGGTAGGTTTGCTTCTCCTTGTCCGGGTGCAGCACCTCGTAGGTCCCTGGACCCATCTTCCTCCCGATTAGGTATGGCCCTTGCCACTGAGCGAGGAGCTTGCTGGTAGATAAGGGAAGGAGCAGGACTTTCTGTCCTGGCTCGAACTCTCTGTGGCGAACGTGTTGGTCATACCCTCTCTTCTGGGCCTTATGGGCTTGCTGAAGGTTCACCCTGGCTTCCTCTCGGTACCTCTCCAGCCTGTCACGCATCTGGAGGACGTACTGGAGAATCCCCTGTCCTGAGGTAGAGACTTGTGGACCCTCCCAGCACTTCTTCAGCAGGTCCAGTGGTCCCTGTACCGGCCACCAATAGAGCACTTTTGTGAATGGTGAGAAATCCGTTGATGCCTGAGGGACCTCCCTGTAAGCAAAAAGCAGAAAGGGTAACCACTTCTCCCAGTCTTTGCCAGTGTCAGCCACAAACTTCCTCAGCATGTTCTTGAGCGTTTGATTGAACCTCTCCACGACCCAATCCATTTGGGGATGGTAGGGAGTGGTCCTCAAGCCTTTGATGCCCAGCTGTTGGTGGAGTTGAACCATCAGCCGTGAGGTGAAGTTTGTCCTTTGGTCCGTCAGGATTTCATCCAGTATTCCTACACGAGAGAAGAGCTGAACAAGAGCACTGATTATTTTTGGAGTGGTTATGGAACAGAGTGGGAAGGCTTCAGGGAACCGGGTGGCATAGTCACAGATCACCAGTGTGTACTCGTAACCTGCGCTACTCTTCTCCAAGGGTCCAACAATATCCATTGCAATTCTATTGAATGGGGTAGAGATCACTGGCAGTGAACAGAGGAGCCCGGTCAGACCTACGGCCACACTGGTTTTCTGGCATGTGGGGCATGTTTTTCAGTGTGTTTGCACATCAGTATACATATTCATCTTTTGTATGATCTCTTAGAAACAATTTTAGGCCCAGCTTTTGGAACTTTGGCTTTCCTGGATATAGCCACTATATTGTGATCACTGCATCCAATGAGTACGGATACAGCTTTAGAACAAAGTTCCACAGTATTAGTAAAAATGTGATCAATACATGTGAATTATCTTGTGTAGTGTTTGTAAACACACTGGTAGGTTGATTAAAAACCTGAACCAGATTACAGGCACTTATTACAGTGAGAAGCTTCCTCTTGAGCAGTCCCCAAGAAAGTAGACCTCTCTGTTTACATCACATTCACTATCAAGCATTTCACACATTTTATTTAGATACTTACTGTTAGCACTTGGTGGCCTATAGCAACACCCCAAAGGAAAATGGTTTTGATGTGCCAGGTGAACTTGCAACCACAACACTTCAAAACACTTGACATTAGATCTTCTCTAAGCATTACATGGATATGGCTCTGAATACATACAGCAACACCTCCCCCATAAGCATTCCTTTCTCTTCTATAAATGTTATACCCTTGTATTGCTACTGCTGTATCATCAAATGAATTATCTAAGTGAGTCTCAGAAATTGCTAATATATTAATGTTATCTGATGTTAGCAAGTTATTGGTTTCATGAAGCTTATTTCTAAGGCTATATAAATTAATATGAGCTATTTTCAGACCTTTACTGGGTAGCTTATCAGAGATAGACATAATATGGAAAATAGCAAACAAAGCAAGATAAAAAAAAATATACATTCAGCAGTCCATTAATCAGTTGGTGTGTGTAAGTGTGAGTGTGTGCTGCAGGGTTGAAGCTACGAACCCATAGGCTTGGCTCTCTCATCCCTTCCAGGCTTTTGGGAGGGAGGGTGGACAATGAGCCTGTCATAGCGGATGTAAGCAATGTCCCCACGCTCTCTGTCAGCTTTTCTTTTCTGGCGCACAGCTTCAGGATAGTCCTCGTTGAGGAAGATATACGTTCCTCTCAAGTTCTTGGCTCTTTCCAGAACAGCAACCTTGTCGGAGAACTCTAAACTGTTCTTCAGGTCCTGTACCTCTCTGGTCAGGTTGTCCATTATTTTATTAGTTGACTCCACCAGTATTTGGACAAAACACTTGAAGTTATTTTCTTGTTGTTGTAACAACTGCTTGTAGAACTTGTTTTGTTCGTTTAAAAGAGTGTTCACCTGTGATAGACACCAATGTCCTCAACGGTACTCCCGCCGGCTTTGTTCTATGTCCTGGTAACAACGTAGGTTACGTTGTTACTCCTCCAGACAGGGCAGTTCGCAGGGAAGATTGAAAACAACCACAACAACAACAAACAGCAGGGGTCTAGACAGCCACAAGCCCGGAACAACCCGTGGTCCCAGCAACAATGGCTAACCGTGTCACAGGGTGCGTTCAAGCCCTCAAGAAAACCCTGCTAGCTTGATAGGCAGCTAGCTAGCAGCTAGGCTAGCTGCTACGCCAACCAGCTCCTCAGACCCGGCCTTGGTCGGCAGGATCACTGGACAGTAGCGGTTCCAGCAAGTGATGCTAACCGCATCGCGGGATCCAAACTCAAAAGGTAGCTAGCTAGTAACCAAACATTTCCAATAGACTTCCATAACTTTCCAAAACAACAAACCGAGCTCTCCCTCGTTCCGTGTTCAACGGGAAGTGACAACAGAAAGTGACAAGTAAGCTTGTCTCTGGCTCAAATGGTTACAAATATATTACTCATATTACCAGAGGAACTTTTTTTCTTCCTGTGCGATTTCGCACGCATTTGATATAATTTAACAAACTGTTTTAAACTAATCCCGGGCCGCTAATTATTGTTTTGTTAACAAACAACAATCAGTTATGCTACCTAGCTAGCTAACAACCTGGTAACTTGACAGTAGGCATAGGCAAATGAAATTGTCACAGGACAAAAGGAAAAGGGTCTGCTACTCATGATGAGCTTCAAAGGTAGGATTCATGTACAGTGCATTCGGAAAGTATTCAGACAACTTGACTTTTTCCACATTTTGTTACATTACAGCCTTATTCTGTTGTAGAAACATTTGACTAAGAGATAATCAACTCAAAAAAATATCTCTAAAGACACAGGAGCCTGTGAATTCAAGAATTAGACCTTTTATTGCATAACAAAAAGCCTGAGTTTTTTCTCCATGGAGCAACTGACTCCCTCTGGCCAAGATGTCTCTTATATAGACACATATAGAAAAAAAACATGCATACAGTCCCAACTTTTTTTTAGTTCTGCACTCTGCACCACCCCTCTTTTTTCAACGTCCAGCTGTTACACATTATCCACTCCAAAATGTCATGAATGCCCTTTCCCATATGCAGCCTCTCATTCTATCATTTTATTGGCTACGTGACTTGGGCCCCTTCTTAAAACACTAATGTACTGCACACTGTTTAAGAGCCTCTGTGAAATAACACATGTATTCATTTAAAACATAGCATACACTTAATGTCTATATTTCTTATTTAAGCATGTTTCTGAATTATACAATATCAACCATGTTTATTACATTTTAACTTTGGCATCTCCCTACATGTGCCATAATGATACATAAAATAATCCTACATATCCCCCCTATGGGACATTCCAATATTGTCCCAAATAATACAAAGATTAATTGCAAAATATATGTAAGCATATGCATTTACTTATTCTTAGCCTTGCCATATTTGGTTTCACTTCACACGTATATATTTAAACCAATATATCTTCCTCCTCACTTGACCCATCCTGATGAGGACCCATAACCCAGTCAGGTATTGGATACAAGTCTGGAAGGTTTTCCTCTAAATTAACCTCCACATTTTCCTGTTGGCCTTTGTAACCATGACAGGCCCATCCACCCCCAGGGACAACTCCATACAGACATTCAGGATTCCCAAATGGACAGTCCATTGGTCCTCCTTTAACATTACAAGATTTCCCATATTTATTAACATACTGTCCTGGAGCTCCCTGAACTGGGTGTATTTCTTTGGCTGAAATAGTAACATTTGTCTGTACAGTCATTTGTTTTACTGTGGTTTGAATCAAAAGTGATTTTAACAAAGGTAGTATACAACAAAACACTACTCCCATTACTACAAGTGATATTCCTATCATTATTGCCATTTTTGTAAACATTGAACCCCATTTTCCCAAAGTTAATTCCATCCAGTCCCAAACATGAACATCATACCCAGCATTATCCTTAACCTCTTTTCGTAGTCCCTTGAGTTTAGTCATTGCTTCCGTGAAAGAACCATCCGGGGCAGTATTATTGGGGATAAAAGTACAACATTCATCTCCAAACATAACACAAACTCCACCTTTCTCCGCTAATAGCCAGTTTAGAGCCTGCCTATTCTGCCATGCCATTCTACTGGTAGCCTGTACTTGCTCTCCTAAAGCTGATAATGCAGAGTCTGTGTAATTAATAAACCTTTGTTGATTATAATAAATATAATTGATCCATTCTAGGTTTTTGTTGGTTGTAATCCAGACAAATATTGATTCAAATCCTGCTTTAATTTCATCTCTTGCCTTATATTCATTTGAATTCCTCTGGGTTGACCTATTGCATCCAAATATACACTGGGGTCATGTTCATATGATCTTTTTACCCTTTTATTATTATTCTGTGCATCCCTATTTGTTGTTTGGTCTACCTCCCACTCTGATATAACCACCTCCTGAAGCATTTGTACTCTAGCACATACTCCCTTCCATCCTTTAAGCAAAGTAGCTCTAATACTTTGTCTTCCACATACCCAAAAGAAATCTGCCACTGCCACCGATTGATCCTCATAAGGAGAAATCAATGGCATTGCCAGTGTCTGCTTCTCACATTCCCCAGAGTCACCCGGCCCTCCATTTGTAGCTATTACCCCAGTACTTGATCCTGCTGCCTGATAAACTGCTCTGTGAGGGGTATCTGCATTCCAGGACGTATCATTATTTAGGTGCCATGTGGTCTCACACTTTCCCTTAAATTTTCCCAAATCGTGCTCCCCATCTGTTTTATTGTAGCATTCATAATTTAGATTATAGTCTATACGGTATTTTTCCGGTGCTTCCATTTTTCTGGGCTCTATTCTGATATCTAATTTTTTACACCACTCTCCCCATCCTGTTTGATTATATAATCTGTAATGATAGGGATTTCCCAAAAATGATAAACATTCTGCAGGACAGTAGGGCCTTTCTCCTCTTTTAAGATGACAGTAGCTTCGTTGGAGTTAGCACAGTCCTTGTAACTGTGTGGACTTGGTATTACTATCAATTCTTTTAATGGAGAAGGAGCACATACTAAACAATCTGTTTTTCTATTAATTATTTTAGCTGAATATTGTGCCCATTTGTACCAATCATTCTGCATTGCTCCCTCCCATAGCCTTTCTATTTTTTGAGATGCTATTATTACTTTCGGTATTACTGTTGGGGCTGAGGTAGATTGTCTATTTTCCTGACTTCCCCAGTTTGTTAAAGAATCCCATACATTTTGAAAAAATCCATTTGTTTCTATTTTTTCTAATCCTGTCTTTGTTAGTTCAACTGCTATAGTACTTAGTGGTCCTTGGGTAGTGGTCATAGTTACCTTAACTATTTCAGGTTCTTCCTCCTGTCTAGATTGGTGTTTGGAAATAGGATCAATGTCCATTGTTGTTATACTATTTCCTTCTAACCCTTTAACACTATCTATTTCCAATATGTACTTTGCATTATTATCTTGAGTCAATTCCTTAAAGGTAATTTCCCAACTAATGTCTCCTTTGTTAACTTCTATTTGACAGCCATATTCATCCCAGATTGCTTCTCCTCTTGTATGATGTTTAGCCCACCCACAAAGTGATTTCTCCGGCAGAGGTTTTATCCTACGTATTGAAAAGGATCTTTGAGTTTCTTCAACTGTCAGTACTTGCGCTGGAATAGAAATACTAGTTCGAGCTATCCCCAATGGTACATGTTTTTTTATTCTATTCTTCAATCTAACTTTAGGGGCCAATTTCTTAAGTACTGATGGAATCATGAGATGTCTAGCTTGTTTTATATCCATTATTTTTCCATGTCTATTTGCTTTTGGCTCAACTTCTACACAATGATTTTTTTGACATTTTATTCTAAACATTACATATCCCTCAATCTGACACTTCCCCAATCTAGACCATCCTGTATACGACACTTGTTCTTTGTTTACAACAGCAATTCTTCCTGGCTCAGTAAGACTATCTCTAGAATATTGTATAGTAGTAGGCAGACCCACCACCATCTCTCCTAGGTTAACTGCTATTACCATTAGAGCAATTCCACAGTTCTTAAATTGTCGGAGTTCATGTGAGGGCAGAGAAGTCAATTGTGGGAAAGTCTCTTTCCTTAACAGCAGAGGAGTCTCTTCCCTCAATGTTAGAAAGATCACTTCTTCCTCCTTCTCCTGTTGTCCCTCCACTCCCTGTGTGTCTGCTTGTGTTTGGGGGATCTGCCATGGCAGGCATCCCATCAGAAGTATTCCCCACATCATCAGGCCCCACCTCCCGACTCTCCGGATTTTCAGGTGGAAGTGCCTGTTGTCCTTCAACGTTGGCACTTGGACTCGTGCATGCTTCTTCTTCTTGGACTCCATCTGGTGCCTCGACATCCTCCTCTTCCCCATGGCTCGCCGATGGCAGACTGGTTCTCCTTGGGACCCTGGTGCAGTGGTTTAGATGGTACCACGTCGTACTTCCTTCCACCTGTACTGCTGTGGGCGTCGCTCGGATCACCGTATATGGTCCTTCTCTCCTGGGCTCGTTCCACTTCCTACGAAACACTCGGATGTAGACTTGATCTCCTGGAATCACCGGTCCTGGCTCCTCTGGTCCAGGCTCCGGTTCTCGCCCTTTTTCCTGGAGATAGATCACTTTATGTATAGCAGTTAGTTGTCTTACATATGCTTTAAGTTCCATCTCTAATTGCTCCAATGAGGGTCCTTTGTAGGGCCCTCTTAGACCTGGCACTGGCATGGGTCGACCCGTAAGCATTTCATGCGGGGTTAGATGCGTATTTCTGTTAGTTTGCATGCGATAACTCATCAATGCTAGTGGTAGTGCATCCACCCAATTGAGTTTTGCACTAGCACAGATTTTATTCAGTTTAGCCTTGAGGGTGCCATTAATTCTCTCAACCATCCCCTGAGATTGCGGATGATACACACACCCTAATCTTTGCTTAATCCTTAGCTGCTGTAATACTTGCTTTACTGTTTTCTGAATAAACGCTGATCCATTGTCCGAACTGATTTCCGTTGGTATTCCGAACCTGGGTATTACTTCTCTGGTTAGAAATTTGATTACTGTTCCTGATCCTAGATCTGCTGAGGGTACCGCTTCTACCCATCTACTGAATCTATCTATGATCACTAGCATGTACCTTTTGCCATTCACCTTTTTTATCATATCTACATAGTCCATGACTAAATGTCGAAATGGCCCTTCAGGAACCGGTATGTGCCCTATAGGTGTTGTTATCCCTTTCCTTACATTGTTTTGTGCACACACCTCACATCTTGCTAATGCCTCATCTATTGTTGCCTGTAGGTATGGAGACCAGTATCCTTGTTTTCTTATTTTCCTTACTATTTCCCCCTTGCGCAATGGTCAAAACCATGCGCATCAGTTATCAGTAAGTTGAGCAACACAATGGGTGCTACTATGGTACCTTCATGTGACCTCCATAATCCCTTCACATCTTTGGTGGCCCCTCTTTGTGCCACATAGTCTGTTCATAAGGTCCTGCTCTTTCCTGCATCCTTATTATATCGTCTGGCTGTGGCATGGATTCAATAATGACCATTGGTGCTGTTAACACTGGGACGGTGCATCTAGATGCCTTTCTTGCAGCTTCATCAGCTGCATTGTTTCCTTTAGTTATAAATCCTTTTCCTTTTCTATGCGCCTGACATTTCACTATCGCCAATTTAGTGGGATACATTAACGCCATCATTAATTCCACAATCTGCTCGTGGTGTTGTATGGGTGTACCATCGCTTTTCTTGAACCCTCGCTGCTTCCAGACTGCCCCAAATAGATGACACACCCCATGTGCATATGCTGAATCAGTATAGATATTAACAGTTTTTCGTTTCCCCTAGGATGCAAGCTGCAGTGAGTGCTTTTAGTTCAGCCAACTGGGCTGAGCATGGCTGTGGACAGCACTCTGCTATCACCTCTTTGAAACTTTCTCCTTGTTTTTGCACTACTGCATAGCCTGCGTGATTACCCACATGATCTTTATAACAGGATCCATCAACAAAATACTCTTCTATGCACTCTTCCCCTTGGCTGGACAACGGGGTTGACTCTAAGTCTGGCCTTAGTCGAGTAAATGTCAATGAATCTGCCACACAGTCATGTGCTTGCCCCTCAAACTCTAAGGGGATTCTTTCAGCTGGGTTTACTGTACTGCATCGTTTAATGGAAACATCTGGATAGGTCAATAGAGTCAAGTATTCCAAAGTTCTAGCATTGGTAAGGACAAACTTCCCTTGTTCTATTAGTTCCACTATTTTATGGTGTGTATATATTATTACCGGGTATCCCATAGTAATTGTGGACGCTTTGTCATATGCATACTGTAATGCAGCTAGACCTTGATAACAGGGTGGATATCCCTGGGCAACAGAATCTAGTTTAGAACTATAATACGCAATAGGTTGTTTTCGTCTTCCACTGCATGTCTCTTGCATAAGTACCGCTGTTGCATACCTATCACATCTATTTGCCACATACAACAAGAATGGTTTTGTGTAATCTGGGGCTGCTAGAGCCGGAGCTGACTGTATTTCCTTCTTTATTGTTTCGAACGCAGTCAATGCGTCAATGTTCCATTCCAGGCTTGCTCTAAGGTCTAGTTGTCCTGCTTCTTTCATGATTTCTCGTAGAGGAGCAGTTTTAACTGCATACTCCTCTATCCAGTCTGAGCTGAATCCAGTCATCCCTAAGAACGTCATCATCTGAGCAACTGTTTGAGGTAGTGGTGCCTTGCTGATTCCTTCCAATTGTCCTGGTGCTATTGCCTTTGTTCCATGTGCAATTGTTCTTCCTAGATATTCAACTTGGGATTGGCAATACTGAAGTTTCTTTTTGACACCTTGTGTCCTCCTTCTGCCAGTCGCTTTAAAACCTTTATAGAATCAGCATGGCATTGTTCTAAGGAGGTAGCGCAGATCAACAGGTCATCCACGTACTGGATCAATGTTCCTTCAAGTATTAGATCTTCTAGATCTACTCTTAACACCCGATTGAACAAATGAGGAGAATGCTTAAATCCCTGTGGAGTTCGAGTATACGTAAATTGTCTACCTTTGTAGGTAAATGCAAACAAGTGTCTGCATTCTTCCGCCAGGGGCACACTAAAAAATGCTCCACATAAGTCAATCACTGTAAAGTACTTTGCTTCTGGGGAACATTGGTGAGTAGCGTATGAGGGTTTGGAACATCAGCAGGCCAATCTTGTACTATTTCATTTATGGCCCTTAAATCATGTACCAGCCTCCACGTTTTCCCATCTGCTTTAAGGACCGGCAACAAGGGTGTATTACAACAACTTTGTGTTTCTATTAGTACTCCTGCTTTTATCAGTCCTTCAATTGTGCCACTGATGCCCTCTTCTGCTTCAGGTTTCATATGGTATTGAGCCCTCCAAGTGGGCTTAGCATGTGGCTTTGTTTTGACAAACACAGGACTTGCCGATTTTACCAATCCAACATCTGTATCATGTTGTGACCATACCTCCTGAGGTATGTTTTTCTCCATTTCCTGTTTTAGCTTGTCCTCCAATTCTGTCACCACCCCCTAGCTGTGTTAGCTGTTGGGATGTAACTTCCACTGCCCTGGGATCCCCAGTCATTATTGTAGTATGGCGTATCTTGATTAAGGCTTTATCTTCCGAGTGATAAATCAGTGGATTTTCTGTTTTGTTCCATTGAATTGTTTTTGCTCGCATCATCATGGTGCCCAAATCCTTAGCCTCCATTCCCTTGTTCACCAGCAAGGTAATGTGTGGGACAGCTTTAGAAACATTATACCATTTTGCCACAAAGTCTGAGCCATCCATGTCCGTCACCTCCATTGCTGCTCCTTGATTTCCTATAATTATGTACTGAGACATCATAGGTACTGATTTCCCATTTGTATTTAACAACCACAGTTGCTCTAAAAGATCATCACGATAGGGATCATATTGCATGGTGCAGTGAAATTCTGACTTTCCTCTTTCCGCTTCTGGTATCTGAGCCTGAATAAACCTGCCCCATTTCTTTACTACTCTATCTACTTCTGTCTCAATATCCCCTAACCAATAGACATTGGCTGTATCCTGTTTCATTACCATTTGTAAGTTCAACCCTGCCCTTTCTATAATTACTCCTTCAGAGGAACATCGAATTTGTATACCCATTTTGCATAGGGCATCTCTTCCCAATAGATTGACAGGGGTGTGTTCTGATACAAGTATAGGGAGGGTTGCGGATTTGTCATCCGCTGTCAGGCGAACTGGAGCTGTCATTGGAATTAACTGCGTTTGTCCCGAGAATCCTATAGTTTTGGCATATTTGCCAGACATGGGGAGGTGAGAGGCATAATTTGGACTTACACAAGTGTAAGTGGCTCCAGTATCAACCATCATTGGTGTGCCTCTGTTCTCTATTTGAACCTGCAGCATAGGTTCTTGATCAGCTTGTGTAGTTAGTACTGTAAACTGACCCTCCCCGGTAGGATTCTCTGGGCACCCCTAGTACCCCTGATTAGGCCCAGCCCATGGATTCACAGGACCTTGGATTTGTTGCTGATTTTGTTGCCAGCCGTCAGGTTGCTTCCAATTATTTTGATTTTTGTTCCCCTGTTGTTGCCAGGGTTTTGTGGGGCAGTTTCGTCTGATATGCCCTTGCTGCTGGCATCCCCAGCAAATTCCAGGTTGCCCTTGTGGGCCCTGATTTCCTCTTTTTTGATTATTTTGCTGAAATTTTTGTTGTTTATTGTTATTATTCCATTGCCAGGGTTGTTGTGCATACACATTCACTACTGGTACTGTGGGTTGTACTTGGGCCTGTGGCGCGGGAGGCAGATATGGCCCTCCTGGAGTAACTGCAGCCATCATTCCTGTTTCATTCGCAGGTGCTGCTACTGGGGCCTGGATTTTCTTCTTCCCTCTGTTTGTCAGTTCTTCCAATTGGAGTTGAGTCAGTTTCCTCTGAATGTCTCTCCCCTGCTCCATAAGTCTCTGTTCATCCTTTCTGTGTTTTTCTACTGCATGTATCACATGGTCACAGAATTCTTTGTGTGTCTTTGAGGTTAGTCCCACCACATCCTCCAGCCTGCTTCTTACTGATTGGGGCATTGCCTCTATTATGGAGTTTCGAATAGAGTTGTCATCAGTGGGTCCCCTTCTGGATCTCGTTCCGTTTCCAGTCTCCATCGTTTCATCTGTTCATGTAGATAGGCAGCTGGATTCTCAGTTTCTCCCAGTGTCCCCCCTTTCAGTGACTTGGGGTCAATTCTCGCCGGGTATTCCAGTCTTAGTGCTTGCCAGACTTCGGGGCGGTGTGAATCAAAGTCCATCCCATCTCCTTGTGGGTCACTCACTTCTCTACTCAGGTCACTGTTCCCCAGTATATCCTCCATCTTTGCCTTTCCAACCACCCTCGCCAACAGTGCCTTCAGATCCCCCACAGCCAGCAGTTTCCCCATGGTCTGTTCCTCAAAAATCCTAATCCATTTTCCCGCCCCATTATGCAAATCTGGCAGACGGGCAACCAATCCTTCCAGGTCCTGTGATCCCCACGGAGCATAGTGAGCCTGTGTACCTTTTATCAGAATTGGATATTGTCCCTTATATTTTTCAGGCCTTCTCAATGTTCTCCTATTGCGCAATCTTTCTTCTCTTACGCCTTGATTGCAATCTCCCCACATGTCAGCTGCTGCTCCCTCCTCCTCTAGCTCTCTGCCTGTATGCTGTCTTACCTCACTTTGCTCCCTTTTTTTTTTTTCTTTTTCTCTCAACAATCGTCTCATCCTGTCCATTTCTCTCTCTATTTGTACGTTTGTTGCTTCAATTTCTGCCATTTCTTCATCTGAGAGTTCTCCATCATCTCTCTTCGTCATTTTCATTCTTCCCAATGCTTCCCTCAGTTCTCCATAGCAGTCCAATCTATTTGGCTTGATTTCTGCCCTTCGCTTGATTCCTTCTGTTTCCTTTGAGTCTTTTTCCATCCTTTGGGAGGATGCAAACAAAGGTCTTTCTTCTTCCATTTCTATTTCTCCTTTTATTGATACTACTCCGGACACCTGGGGATATTGTCCACCAACATATGGTGGGGGTCCCAGAGACCAATCTGCTTTCTTTTTGTTTGTTTTCTCATCATCTTTTTTCAACATGTTTCTGGCTTCTCGCATGTTCCTTAGCAATCCTTCTCCTTCCAGTTTGAACATGTTGAGTACTTCTTTTTCTCTTTCTTTTTTGACGCTTCTCTTCTTTCCTGTGTCTTTTGTTTTATGGTTCTTTATCAGTGTTTCCATTTCCTCACACACCGAGACATCAAATGTTCCTCCTTCTGGCCACTTAGTGCCCATTTTCCTGGTGCGTTTCTCCCATTTTTCAGATGTTTTCGCTATCTCTTCCTTGCCCAAGGGATACCTGGCACTCAGTATCTCTACCGTCGTTCTATTCATATTTATGGCCTATATTTTTTAACTTCCTTTTAATCTATTTTAGTATTCCTCCTATTTATTTATTCTTATATTAGTATTGTTTTTATTGTTAGACTATTTGTGCTTCTTTGATTATTGTTTGGTTAGAACTTATTTATTATTCATGGGCATTTGACAGTCTCCTTATATCATAATAATATTTCCTGATGTCCACTTTTGTGTGGACACCTCATAAATCTTTCTCTTCCTAGTGTTTTTTCCTTAGCTTTAAATCACTCAGCTATATTCTTAATGTAATAATAAAATGACTTAACCTGATGTCCACTTTTCCTTTGTGTGGACAACTCATAAATCCTTCCCTTCCTAGTGTTCTTCCTTAGCTTTAAATCACTCAGCTATATTCTTTATGCAATAATAAAATGACATAACCTGATGTCCACTTTTCCTTTGTGTGGACACCTCATAAATCTTTCTCTTCCTAGTGTTTTTCCTTAGCTTTTAAATCACTCAGCTATATTCTTTATGCAATAATAAAATGACCTAACCTGATGTCCACTTTTCCTTTGTGTGGACACCTCATAAATCTTTCTCTTCCTAGTGTTTTTCCTTAGCTTTAAATCACTCAGCTATATTCTTTATGCAATAATAAAACGACTTAACCTGATGTCCACTTTTCCTTTGTGTGGACACCTCATAAATCTTTCTCTTCCTAGTGTTTTTCCTTAGCTTTAAATCACTCAGCTATATTCTTTATGCAATAATAAAACGACTTAACCTGATGTCCACTTTTCCTTTGTGTGGACACCTCATAAATCTTTCCCTTCCTAGTACAGAGATTTTCACACTCACTTTCACTCTCACCCTCTCACTCTTTCACTCTCGGTGTGAGACCGGGTGCGTCCTTCCTACCAGGCCACACTCAAGTAGCGGTCCAGGAAAGGTGCGCAAACCTTTCTCCACCCAACACAGAGATTTTCACACTCGCTTTCACTCTCACTCTTTCACTCTTTCACTCTCGGTGTGAGACCGGGTGCGTCCTTCCTACCAGGCCACACTCAAGTAGCGGTCCAGGAAAGGTGCGCAAACCTTTCTCCACCCAACACAGAGATTTTCACACTCGCTTTCACTCTCACTCTTTCACTCTTTCACTCTCGGTGTGAGACTGGGTGCGTCCTTCCTACCAGGCCACACTCAAGTAGCGGTCCAGGAAAGGTGCGCAAACCTTTCTCCACCCAACACAGAGATTTTCACACTCGCTTTCACTCTCACTCTTTCACTCTTTCACTCTCGGTGTGAGACCGGGTGCGTCCTTCCTACCAGGCCACACTCAAGTAGCGGTCCAGGAAAGGTGCGCAAACCTTTCTCCACCCAACACAGAGATTTTCACACTCGCTTTCACTCTCACTCTTTCACTCTTTCACTCTCGGTGTGAGACCGGGTGCGTCCCTTCCTACCAGGCCACACTCAAGTAGCGGTCCAGGAAAGGTGCGCAAACCTTTCTCCACCCAACACAGAGATTTTCACACTCGCTTTCACTCTCACTCTTTCACTCTTTCACTCTCGGTGTGAGACCGGGTGCGTCCTTCCTACCAGGCCACACTCAAGTAGCGGTCCAGGAAAGGTGCGCAAACCTTTCTCCACCCAACACAGAGATTTTCACACGACCTCAA
Organism: Coregonus clupeaformis; assembly: GCF_020615455.1. Lineage (NCBI taxonomy): Eukaryota > Metazoa > Chordata > Actinopteri > Salmoniformes > Salmonidae > Coregonus > Coregonus clupeaformis. Next base: position 21,127 of record NW_025537428.1, read on the forward strand.
ACACAGCTTCTCTCCTCAACACAGAAAATGAGCTGTTATCTGCAGGATTTTCTTATTATTCTCATTCATATAGATGAGCAGCCACCTGTGCCAAAATGAATCAGACAGTTGAATGACTCACAGCCACCAAAGTAAACCACTCACTCACATAAGATGAGCAGACCTAGTCTTGGTTAACACTTTATCAAAAAGTTTAAGCCCCTGTGACTATTTAACCTGTTCACCTACTCAGGATGACCTAACTTTTTTTCCTGATAGACCCTACATAATATTGACATCATCACAACACAGGATGATTCACTACTTACCCGTACAGACCTCTAACAAAGAATTTATCATCAGAGCGGTATCCGTAAGTAATCTTGTCTGTTCAGGCCAATGGAATGCTAATCATAGCCCCAAAGCGGTATCCACAAGATTTCTATTTATAGCCCCCTAAGTATTACATACCTGGACTTCACTACTACGCTTTTCTAAGCGACCTGTCAATTCTGCCCTAATTTTTCTGTTACACTTCCTCAACACAGAAAAAGAAGCGGTATTACCCAGGATTTCTGCCTACCTATGCAGTCCTCAAGACGATTAACGTCTAAAGCGGTATCTGCAGGACTTAATCTGTTATTGTCTGATCGCTCAACCAGCCGTACAACCACCCGCGTGTCGAAATGCCCCAGACAGAGCGATCAGCAAAATGAATCAAATGAATCGACCGAATCGAACAGACGATCAGATGAGCAACCGAGTGACCCCGACGATTGAACGCACGAGTTGAGCAGTCGAATCAAACAGATCAATCAGACTGTCCAACTCAGCAACCCGAATGAGACAGATTAATCATCCAACCTGACCACAATCTATCAAATCTCAATGGATTAAACAGAATTTGTAGCAGGATGAACAATTGAATCAGATGTTTTGAAAAGAAAACGGTTCAGACGAACAACCGAAGTGTCATTGACAAGTATAGGACGCGTCAAACCGTCGGTTTAGTCAAACAGATGCATTCATACCGACCAAATGATCAACTCAACCGAGACAGATAACCCACCCCACTCAACCACAATGACTGACCCACCCCAACCCAGGCAAACCTATTTATACTATTTTCTACTTATTGCAACCCTCGAGGCTTTTTTATAATTTAGCATGTATTTTAAATTCAAAGGCTCCCAGTGTCTAATTTTCTGGTTCTTATATTTAGAGAGACCTACTAGGTTTTTCTGCAGATGTTGCCGAGCCCCAGATCGAACCACACAAACTTTTATACTATATGAGTAAGAACTTGGCTTACCTCTTAAAAGCGGCCGCTTTTGTTTGTATGGTCCCGTCCAAGCCGTTTCACAACCGCAGATGTACACCGTCTCTGATCCCTATTTTTAAACTTCTGGACAAGCTCGCCAATTATGTTGTAGAAACATTTGACTAAGAGATAATCAACTCAAAAAATATCTCTAAAGACACAGGAGCCTGTGAATTCAAGAATTAGACCTTTTATTGCATAACAAAAAGCCTGAGTTTTTTCTCCATGGAGCAACTGACTCCCTCTGGCCAAGATGTCTCTTATATAGACACATATGGAAAAAAACATGCATACAGTCCCAACTTTTTTTTAGTTCTGCACTCTGCACCACCCCTCTTTTTTCAACGTCCAGCTGTTACACATTATCCACTCCAAAATGTCATGAATGCCCTTTCCCATATGCAGCCTCTCATTCTATCATTTTATTGGCTACGTGACTTGGGCCCCTTCTTAAAACACTAATGTACTGCACACTGTTTAAGAGCCTCTGTGAAATAACACATGTATTCATTTAAAACATAGCATACACTTAATGTCTATATTTCTTATTTAAGCATGTTTCTGAATTATACAATATCAACCATGTTTATTACATTTTAACTTTGGCATCTCCCTACATGTGCCATAATGATACATAAAATAATCCTACAATTCTAAAATTGATTAAATAGTTTTTTCCCCTCATCAATCTACACACAATATCCCATAATGACAAAGCAAAAACAGGTTTTTAGAATTTTTAACAAATCTATAAAAATGAAAAAAACAGAAATATCACATTTACATAAGTATTCAGACCCTTTACTCAGTACTTTGTTGAAGCACCTTTGGCAGCAATTACAGCCTCGAGTCTTCTTGGGTATGTCGCTACAAGCTTGGCACACCTGTATTTGGAGAGTGTCTCCCATTCTTCTCTGCAGATCCTCTCAAGCTCTGTCAGGTTGGATGGGGAGCGTCGCTGCACAGCTATTTTCAGGTCTCTCCAGAGATGTTAGATCGGGTTCAAGTCCGTACTCTGGCTGGGCCACACAAGGACATTCAGAGGCTTGTCCGAAGCCACTCCTGCGTTGTCTTGGCTGTGTGCATAGGGTTGTTGTCCTGTTGGAAAGTGAACCTTCGCCTCATTCTGAGGTCCTGAGCGCTCTGGAGAAGGTTTTCATCAAGGATCTCTCTGTACTTTGCTTCGTTTATCTTTCCCTCAATCCTGACTAGTCTCCCAGTCCCTACTGCTGAAAAGCATCCCCACGGCATGATGCTGCCACCAACATAAAATAAAATGCAAATAGTCCAGGTAGCCATGATTAGCTGTACAGTAGTCTTATGGCTTCACCGTAGGGATGGTGCCAGGTTTCCTCCAGCGTGACGCTTGGCATTCAGGCCAAATAGTTAAATCTTGGTTTCATCAGACCAGATAATCTTGTTTCTCATGGTCTGAGAGTCCTTTAGGTGCCTTTTGGCAAACTCCAAGCGGGCTGTCATGTACCTTTTACTGAGGAGAGGCTTCCGTCTGGCCACTCTACCATAAAGGCCTGATTGGTGGAGTGCTGCAGAGATGGTTGTCCTTCTGGAAGGTTCTCCCATCTCCACAGAGGAACTCTGGAGCTCTGTCAGAGTGACCATTGGGTTCTTGGTCACCATACCAAGGCCCTTATCCTCCGATTGCTCAGTTTGGCCGGGCGGCCAGCTCTAGGAAGAGTCTTGGTGGTTCCAAACTTCTTCCATTTCAGAATGATAGAGGCCACTGTGTTTTGGCGACCTTCAATACTGCAAAAAAATGTTGGTACCATTCACCAGATCTGTGCCCCGACACAATCGTATCTCGGAGCTCTAGGACAATCCTTCGACCTCATGGCTTGGTTTTTGCTCTGACATGCACTGTCAACTGTGGGACCTTATTTAGACAGGTGTGTGCCTTTCCAAATCATGTCAAATCAATTGAATTTACCACAGGTGGACTACAATCAAGTTGTAGAAACATCTCAAGGATGATCAATGGAAACAGAATGTACCTGAGCTCAATCTTAAGTGTCATAGCAAAGGGTCTGAATACTTATGTAGAAATTTCTAAAAACCTGTTTTCGCTTTGTCATTATGGGGTATTGTGTGTAGATTGATGAGGAAAACAATTAATTTAATCAATTTTTGAAGAAAGCTGTAATGTAACAAAATGCAGAAAAGGGGAAGGGGTCTGAATACTTTCTGAATGCACTGAACCCTAATATATGCCTAAACTATCAAATATATATATATATTTATGTTGTTCCTTACTTTATTTTTGGTGCCTAACGTTTCTTAACGTTGGGAGCAGTGTGAATGTGTTTGTGGGAGAGAGTGGTGTGAGGGAGGGAGAGTGTGTGTGTGTGTTAACTGAAGAGTAAAGGTTTCAGTGTTTTCCCTTTACTGCCACATTGACATGCAGATCGTTATGCATGTACAGTCATGGTCAAAGGTTTTGAGAATGACACAAGTATTGGTCTTCACGAAGTTCGCTGCTTCAGTGTTATGAGATATTTTTGTATAATTACAAGCATTCCATAAGTGTCAAAGGCTTTTATTGACAATTACATTAAGTTTATGCAAAGAGTCAATATTTGCAGTGTTGACCCTTCTTTTTCAATACCTCTGCAATCCGCCCTGGCATGCTGTCAATTAACTTCTGGGCCACATCCTGACTGATGGTAGCCCATTCTTGCATAATCAATGCTTGGAGTTTGTCAGAATTTGTGGGTTTTTGTTGTCCACCCGCCTCTTGAGGATCGACCACAAGTTCTCAATGGGATTAAGGTCTGGGAGTTTCCTGGCCATGGACCCAAAATGTCGATGTTTTGTTCCCCGAGCCACTTAGTTATCACTTTTGCCTTATGGCAAGGTGCTCCATCTGGAAAAGGCATTCTTCGTCACATTTTACATTACATTTTAGTCATTTAGCAGACGCTCTTAACCAGAGCGACTTACAGGAGCAATTAGGGTTAAGTGCCTTGCTCAAGGGCACATTTACGTCATTTAGCAGACGCTCTTATCCAGAACGACTCACCAATTGGTGCGTTCACCCTATAGCCAGTGGGATAACCACTTTACAATTTTGGGGGGGGGGGGTAGAAGGATTACTTTATCCTATCCCAGGTAATCTTAAAGAGGTGGGGTTTCAAATGTCTCCGGAAGGTGGTGAGTGACTCCGCTGTCCTGGCGTCGTGAGGGGAGCTTGTTCCACCATTGGGGTGCCAGAGCAGCGAACAGTTTTGATCTGGGCTGAGCGGGAGCTGTGCTTCCGCAGAGGAAGGGGAGCCAGCAGGCCAGAGGGTGGATGAACGCAATGCCCTGTTTGGGTGTAGGGACTGATCAGAGCCCGAAGGTACAGAGGTGCCGTTCCCTCACTGCTCCATAGGCAAGCACCATGGTCTTGTAGCGGATGCGAAGCTTCAACTGGAAGCCAGTGGAGTGTGCGGAGGAGGGGGGTGACGTGAGAGAACTTGGGAAGGTTGAACACCAGACGGGCTGCGGCATTCTGGATGAGTTGTAGGGGTTTAATGGCACAGGCAGGGAGGCCAGCCAACAGCGAGTTGCAGTAGTCCAGACGGGAGATGACAAGTGCCTGGATTAGGACCTGTGCCGCTTCCTGTGTAAGGCAGGGTCGTACTCTCCGAATGTTGTAGAGCATGAACCTGCAGGAGCGGGTCACCGCCTTGATGTTGGCGGAGAACGACAGGGTGTTGTCCAGGGTCACGCCTAGGCTCTTCGCACTCTGGGAGGAGGACACAGCGGAGTTGTCAACCGTGATGGCGAGATCATGGAACGGGCAGTCCTTCCCCGGGAGGAAGAGCAGCTCCGTCTTGCCAGGGTTCAGCTTGAGGTGGTGATCCGTCATCCATACTGATATGTCTGCCAGACATGCAGAGATGCGATTCGCCACCTGGTTATCAGAAGGGGGAAAGGAGAAGATTAGTTGTGTATCGTCAGCGTAGCAATGATAGGAGAGGCCATGTGAGGATATGACAGAGCCAAGTGACTTGGTGTATAGGGGAGAAAAGAGAGAGGGCCTAGAACTGAGCCCTGGGGGGACACCAGTGGTGAGAGCACGTGGTGCGGAGACAGCTTCTCGCCACGCCACTTGGTAGGAGCGACCGGTCAGGTAGGACGCCCAACCAGGAGTGAGCCGCGCCGGAGATGTCCAGCTCGGAGAGGGTGGAGAGGAGGATCTGATGGTTCACAGTATCAAAGGCAGCAGACAGGTCTAGAAGGACAAGAGCAGAGGAGAGAGAGTTAGCTTTAGCAGTGCGGAGAGTCTCCGTGACACAGAGAAGAGCAGTCTCAGTTGAATGACCAGTCCTGAAACCTGACTGGTTTGGATCAAGAAGGTAATTCTGAGAGAGATAGCAAGAGAGTTGGCTAAAGACGGCATCGCTCAATAGTTTTGGAAAGAAAAGAAAGAAGGGATACTGGTCTGTAGTTGTTGACATCAGTGGGATCGAGTGTTGGTTTTTTGAGAAGGGGAGCAACTCTCGCTCTCTTGAAGACGGAAGGGACATGGCCAGCGGTCAAGGATGAGTTGATCAGCGAGGTGAGGTAGGGGAGAAGGTCACGGAGATGGTCTGGAGAAGAGAGGAGGGGATGGGGTCAAGCGGGCAGGTTGTTGGGCGGCCTGCAGTCACAAGTCGCAGGATTTTATCTGGAGAGAGAGGGGAGAAAGAAGTCAAAGCATAGGGAAGGGCAGTGTGAGTAGGACCAGCAGTGTCATTAGACTTAGCAAACGAGGGATCGAATGTCGTCAACCTTCTTTTCAAAGTGGTTGACGAAGTCATCCACAGAGAGAGAGGAGGGGGGATTCAGCAGGGAAGAAAATGTGGCAAAGAGCTTCCTAGGGTTAGAGGCAGATGCTTGGAATTTAGAGTGGTAGAAAGTGGCCTTAGCAGCAGAAACAGATGAAGAAAATGTAGAGAGGAGGGAGTGAAAAAGATGCCAGGTCGGCAGGGAGTTCAGTTTTCTTCCATTTCGCTCCGCTGCCCGGAGCTCTGTTCTGTGAGCTCGCAATGAGTCATCAAGCCACGGAGCTGGAGGGGGAGGACCGAGCCGGCCGGGAAGAAAAAGGGGACACAGAGAGTCAAAGGATGCAGAAAGGGAGGAGAGGAGGGTTGAGGGAGGCAGAATCAGGAGATTGGAGGGAGAAGGATTGAGCAGAGGGAAGAGATGATAGGATGGAAGAGGAGAGAGTAGTGGGAGAGAGAGGAGCGAAGGTTGCGGCGGCGCATTACCATCTGTGTAGGGGGCAGAGTGAGTAGTGTGGGAGGAGAGCGAGAGAGAAAAGGGAAACAAAGTAGTGGTCAGAGACATGGAGGGGAGTTGCAGTGAGATTAGTAGAAGAGCAGCATCTAGTAAAGATGAGGTCAAGCGTATTGCCTGCCTTGTGAGTAGGGGGACGGTGAGAGGGTGAGGTCAAAAGAGGAGAGGAGTGGAAAGAAGGAGGCAGAGAGAAATGAGTCAAATGTGGACACAGGGAGGTTGAAATCCCCCAAAACTGTGAGGGGTGAGCCATCCTCAGGAAAGGAACTTATCAAGGCGTCAAGCTCATTGATGAACTCTCCAAGGGAACCTGGGGGGCGATAGATGACAAGGATATTAAGCTTAAATGGGCTAGTGACTGTGACAGCATGGAATTCAAATGAGGAGATAGACAGATGGGTTAGGGGAAAAATTGAGAATGTCCACTTGGGAGAGATGAGGATTCCTGTGCCACCGCCGCGCTGACCAGATGCTCTCGGGTATGCGAGAACACATGATCAGACGAGGAAAGAGCAGTAGGAGTAGCAGTGTTTTCTGTGGTAATCCATGTTTCCGTCAGCGCCAAGAAGTCGGAGAGACTGGAGCGTAGCATAGGCTGAGATAAACTGTGCCTTGTTGGTCGCAGAACGGCAGTTCCAGAGCCTGCCGGAGACCTGGAACTCCCATGCTGGGTTGTGCGCGCAGGGACCACCAGATTAGAGTGGTAGCAGCCACGCGGTGTGAAGCGTTTGTATGGCCTGTGCAGAGAGGAGAGAACAGGGATAGACAGACACATAGTTGACAGGCTACAGAAAAGGCTACAATAATGCAAAAGAGATCGGAATGAAAATAACTAAACATCTGGGGAAGCGAGAGAGCGGGGCCTCCCTCGACTAACTCCCCGCAGAACAACTTGGCAGAACTGTCTTTGTTTCAGGGACAGCTGCCCGCTGAACAAAGAGGTTGTGCTAATAACACTAAGGTAATTGCCTAGCACAAGTGTAGCCACTCCCCCCTCCTACTGAGTTGTAATCTGCAGAGAACAAAAGAAGTGGCTGGACCTCGTCCAGTGTGAATGGGTAGCAATCCCTTCTTAAGCAGACTGGGTAGCTTACTAACTATGACAGACAGACAGAACCAACACAGTTTACAAGTTAAAACAATTCTACTTACAGAATCAAGCAGGATCCTTCCAAGAATATTAGACTATTAGTTGACACAGGACGGATTGTAGCGCTCACCTTGTCTTCTACGGACAAGGTGTTTTTCGGATGCCCCAAACAATCGGAAAGGGGATTCATCAGAGAAAATGACTTTAACCCAGTCCTCAGCAGTCCAATCCCTGTACCTTTTGCAGAATATCAGTCTGTCCCTGATGTTTTTCCTGGAGAGAAGTGGCTTCTTTGCTGCCCTTCTTGACACCAGGCCATCCTCCAAAAGTCTTCGCCTCACTTTGCGTGCAGATGCACTCACACCTGCCTGCTGCCATTCCTGAGCAAGCTCTGCACTGGTGGTGCCCCGATCCTGCAGCTGAATCAACTTTAGGAGATGGTCCTGGCACTTGCTGGACTTTCTTGGGCGCCCCTGTGCCTTCTTCACAACATTTGAACCTCTCTCCTTGAAGTTCATGATGATCCGATAAATGGTTGATTTAGGTGCAATCTTACTAGCAGCAATATCCTTGCCTGTGAAGCCCTTTTTGTGCAAAGCAATGATGACGGCACGTGTTTCCTTTCAGGTAACCATGGTTAACAGAGGAAGAACAATGATTTCAAGCACCACCCTCCTTTTAAAGCTTCCAGTCTGTTATTCTAACTCAATCAGCATGACAGAGTGATCTCAGCCTTGTCCTCGTCAGCACTCTCACCGGTGTTAGCGAGAGAATCACTGACATGATGGCAGCTGGTCCTTTTGTGGCTGGGCTGAAATGCAGTGGAAATGTGTTTTGGGGATTAAGTTCATTTTCATGGCAAAGAGGGACTTTGCAATTAATTGCAATTCATCTGATCACTCTTCATGACATTCTGGAGTATATGCAAATTGCCATCATCAAAACTGAGGCAGCAGACGTTGTGAGAATTAGTATTTGTGTAATTCTCAAAACTTTTGACCACGACTGTATATTCCTTCCTCCCATTCCTCCAGCCAAATCACAGGCAGGCCTTTGCAAATACAATGCTTTCAGAAAGTATTCATACCCCTTGACATATTCCACATTTTGTTGTGTTACAGCCTGAATTCAAAATAGATTATGGACACACAATACCCCATAATGACAAAGTGAAAACATATATTTTTAGACATTTTTGCAAATGTATTGAAAATGAAATACACTACTAGTCAAAGGTTTGGACACACCTACTCATTCAAGGGTTTTTTCTTTATTTTTTGTACTTTTTTTTACATTGTAGAATAATAGTGAAGACATTAAAACCATGAAATAACACATATGGAATCATGTAGTAACCAAAAAAGTGTTAAACAAATCAAAATATATTTTATATTTGTGATTCTTCAAATAGCCACCCTTTGCCTTGATGACAGCTTTGCACACTCTTGGCATTCTCTCAACCAGCTTCATGATAGTCACCTGGAATGCATTTCAATTAACAGGTGTCCCTTCTTAACATATAATTTGTGGAATTTCTTTCCTTCTTAATGGGTTTGAGCCAATCAGTTGTGTTGTGACAAGGTAGGGGGGTATACAGAAGATAGCCCTATTTGGTAAAATACCAAGTCCATATTATGGCAAGAACAGCTCATATAAGCAAAGAGGAACAACTGTCATGAGCCTCTCACTCCACCGGGTTACCACCTTAATTTTCTTCCACTCTGCTCACCACTCTCTCTCTACTCAGCCTAACTAGCTCCACCTGTCCCTGCTCTGCTCGGCTCTAATTACTCTGCCAGCTGCGCTGCTACCCCACTAACCTCTCCCCAGTATTTATAGCCCTGTCTTTCAGCTCTCCCTTTGTCGGATCGTCTGCAAAGCTCACACCCCCGGAACCTGTGTGCTCGCGCTTCTGGCTCACCCCTGTTTTGTGACCCCCGGACCTGCCTGATTCCTGGATACTCTTCTGCCCCAGGAAAACCAGACCTGCTTTCTGCCATTCACGACTCCTGACTACTCTTGACCCCGGTAACTCTGACCAGCCTTCTGCCTTGCTACAACGTATTTGGATTTCCCTTGAACTGTACTTCTGCCTGTTTTCATCCAGCCCGTTGTGTCTGTGTTTCCTCCCCCAGGACTTCTGGACCACCAACCACCGGCGTCATCGGACGCATCGCTGCCACTGGGGGAGGCACAGACCCAGCACATCGGACGGGATAACCCCTGGAGCCTTCTACTCACTCCCTACATCCCTTTTCCCCTTAAGTTTAAATAAACTTTCTGGTGTGACGCAATTGTGGTCCTCTTGTCGTCTGTCTGAACCTTCGTGACAGTAGATCAGACCATCATGGACTCAGCGCACACTTCCCCCGACATGGAAACCGAAGAACCTGAGCAACCCACCGCCATGCTACGCCTGGAACACACTGGAGAGGCTAGGCCGCATGAGCGGCGACATCACCTCTGCTTCAGGTCGGCCACCAACAGCATCAGCAGTTCCAGCAGCACCAGCAGCAGTCCCAGCAGCAGCAACAACAACTCGCCATGATCATTCAACTCCTCACCAACCTGACCCCAGCCAGTCTGCCCACCAGCCCTGCCCCCCGAGTTACCTGCCCCGGTCATTGCAGGCGCTGCTCGAACCCAAGATTGGAAACCCCGAGGCGGTTCAACGGCGATTCAACCCAGGTCCGGCCATTCCTGACTAGCTGCCGACTTCAGTTCTCCTTGCAGCCAAGGACCTTCGCCACGGAGGGGGCTAAAGTTGGGTATGCCATCACTCACCTGACGGGCCGAGCTCGACTCTGGGGAACAGCAGAGTTCGAACGTCAAACCCCGCATGTGCAACCTTTGGACCGGTTTGCCGAGGAGATGCTGAAGGTGTTTGACCTGGATTCACCAACCGCAGAGGCGTCTCGTGAACTGTTCAGTATTCGACAAGGCAGACGTACAGTCGCAGACCATTCCATCGACTTCCGAACCCTGGCTAGGAAGTTCTTGGAACACACCATCGTTGGTGGGACGCGTTCTTCCATAGTTTGGCTGACTATATCAGGACGAGTTGGTCTCCCATGAACTGCCTTCCACTCTTGATGAAGCCATCGACTGACTGTCAGGATCGACAGAAGGATACAGACCCGTCGTCGTGAGAGGGCGCCAAGGTCCACCTACTACCGGCATTCGGAAGAGATCCGACTGGGCTCCTGTCATCTACTGCCACTCACCCAGGTCAGCTTGATCAGTCTGAGCCTATGGAGATTGGGCGAGCTCTCTCACTCTGCAGAGGCGCCAGCGGCAGCTTCACCTCAAACCTCTGCCTCTATTGTGGAGGTGATGGACATCGTGGTGGTAACCTGCCCTTTAAAGGGCCGAAGCTCACCGGGCATAGGGGGAGTCCGGTTGAGTTCAATGACCATCCAGTCCTCCACCGCAAACCCCTGCTGCAAGTTCACCTCCGCCTCCCTGACTCAACTCACACCCTGGCTGCTCTGGTGGATTCTGGCGCCGAAGCCAACATAATGGACATCAAGCCGGCACGCCAACTGGGACTGGAGAACCTCCGTTTGACACCTCCTATTCCTGCCCGGGAACTGGACGGACACTTACTCGGATCGGTCACTCATGTCACGGCCCCCGGTCTCGATGGGTCTGTCCGGAAACCATCAAGAAACTATCCAGTTTCACCTGCTCCCCTCTCCAGGCCAACCCCTCATCCTGGGTTACCCATGGATCCGCCCGGCACAACCCTCAGCTCGACTGGGTGACCGGGTGATCAGGGAGTGGGGAGAGGACTGCCACCGAACCTGCCTGCTTGCCGCCGCACCCCCCTCGGCCAGTACCTACTAACTCCCGCTCCTGACCCCTCCAAGGACCCTGTGTCGATTCTGCCAAGTCCCTGCATCGTTGCAGCTCTGACCTGGGCTGTTGAGGAACAGGTGCTGGAGGCTCTCCGTAACCAGCCAGGTCCCAGCACTTGCCCAGCTGACCGCCTTTTTGTCCCCGAAGACCTGAGGTCCCAGGTCGTTCAGTGGGGACATGACTCCCGCCTAGCTTGTCACCCTGGCTCCACCCAAGCACCCACAACCTGCTCGCCCAGAGGTTCTGGTGGCCCTCTCTCTGAGGAAGGATGTACTGGAATTCGTCCAAGCCTGCCCCATCTGCAACCAACACAAGTCGTCCTGCCAGCCCCCAGCCGGATTGCTGCAGCCCCTGCCTGTGCCCAGGAGTCCGCTGGTCCCTGCTGCGCCTTGTCCTCCTCCTCCACGGCCTCGTCGATGGTGGTCTGGTTTACACCGTCCGCCGCCTGCTTCGGTCCAGACGGAGGGGGTAGGGGTCTCCAGTACCTCATTGACTGGGAGGGCTATGGACCTGAGGAAAGGACCTGGGTGCCAGCTAGTCGGATTGTGGATAGGACTCTCATCACCGCTTTCCACCAACGGCATCCTGATCAACCTGCAATCCGTGGGGGCCGCCCCAGAGGGGTCTCTAACCGTCCTGCCCGCTCGGCTTCCTGTCCTGTGCCTGATCCGGTCTCGGGACCTGTCCCATCTCCCGACCACGGCCCTCCGGCTTCCTCCGAGGATGAGGACGTTCACTCGGACCGTTCGGAGGAGTTCTAGCCCTCCTCCGGCTCCCCTCCTCCCGCCCGGCGTGGTGTTGCTCTTGGGACTTCTGGGGCCGTCCCTTGGGGGGTTCTGTCATGAGCCTCTCACTCCACCGGGTTACCACCTTAATTTTCTTCCACTCTGCTCACCACTCTCTCTACTCAGCCTAACTAGCTCCACCTGTCCCTGCTCTGCTCGGCTCTAATTACTCTGCCAGCTGCGCTGCATTACCCACTAACCTCTCCCAGTATTTATAGCCCTGTCTTTCAGCTCTCCTTTGTCAGATCGTCTGCAAAGCTCACACCCGAACCTGTGTGCTGCGCTTCTGGCTCACCCCTGTTTTGTGACCCCGGACCTGCCTGATTCCTGGATACTCTTCTGCCCCAGGAAAACCAGACCTGCTTTCTGCCATTACGACTCCTGACTACTCTTCGACCCCCCGGTAACTCTGACCAGCCTTCTGCCTTGCTACAACGTATTTGGATTTCCCTTGAACTGTACTTCTGCCTGTTTTCATCCGCCCCGTTGTGTCTGTGTTTCCTCCCCCAGGACTTCTGGACCACCAAACCACCGGCGTCATCGGACGCATCGCTGTCCACTGGGGGAGGCACAGACCCAGCACATCGGACGGGATAACCCCTGGAGCCTTCACTCACTCCCTACATCCCCTTTCCCCTTAAGTTTAAACTAAACTTTCTGTGACGCAATTGTGGTCCTCTTGTCGTCTGTCTGAACCGTGACA
>NW_025537429.1:0-34094 GCF_020615455.1 Coregonus clupeaformis
ACGGATTAATAATTTTCCTACAAGCAATTGGGAGGGAGATAGGTTTGGAGGTTGTTTGATTTGATCAGGGAGGGAAGATAATTGGAAAAGCCATTAGATGGGTATGAATATCCAAGGTATTGAAACCCCTGTGTCTTCCATTGGAATGGGCATAGTGACTTAAGAACTGGTGAGTATAATATTGAGAGGGCAGACAGTGGATTTGTTAAAATAATTTATAACCTGAAAACGTAATATTGAGCAATTGTATTAAGATGGGAGGAAGGGATAGGGTTGGATATGTAGAGTAAGAATATCAAAAAAATTTGTCAGAGGTACAGGACCATAATACTGGATTATGAACCCTGCCAGAGGGCCCCAACAAGGAGAGCAGGGGGAAAAAGGAAGCTGAGCTCCCAAAGGGGAATCTGTCAGAGTTAGTCGATAGTAGTAACAGATTGGATGAGAGTAAGTGATTTGATCCATTTAATAAAGTTTGGGCCATGTTGAACTTCTAGACTGAGAACAGAAAGCTCATCCATCCTGTCGTAAGCTTAATCCAGTGAAGCCAGCAGGAAGGGGTTTAGTGCATTGACAAAATCAAAAAGAGAGAAGGTTTTTAAAAAGGCTGAGTTTAGACTATTTTTTTTAGAGCAGTGGAAATGCAGCATAGATTTAAATGAACCAGATTTTTTTTGGAAATTAATGGAATATTTTATTTTCACACTCAAACAATATCATGGAAAATCTGAAAATACAATCAATCCAAATTAGTGCTGCTGATATGATGTCACAAGTGGGATCGTTGAATTCCCAGTGATGCCATTTTGGCCTAGGCTGTAGAGGGTAAAATAGAGCAGCTTGAAGCAGGGGATTGGTGGGGCTCCTGCCAGAGAAGTGGACACGAAGACTTGCAGGGCTGGAGGGCTGGTGGCCGGGCCCCTGGAGGTCTGGTGGCGGGCTCCTGCCAGAGCATGTAACTGAAGGCAACCTGCAGGGCTGAGGTCTGGTGGCTGACTCCCCGCCAGAGCAGTGTACACTGAAACCTGCAGGGCTGAGGTTGGAGGATGGCCCGCAGGGCTAGGAAGGTGGAATGGCCTGCAGGGTGGAGGTTGGTGGCTGGCTCCTGCCAGAGCAGAAAACACAGACTGCAGGCTGAGCTGGGGGACTCTGCCAGAGCAGTGTAGGCTGAAGACTCCTGCAGGGCTGGAGGTCTGGAGTGGTCTGCCAGAGCAGTGCTACACTGGAAGAACTGCAGGGGCTGGAGGTGGTGGTGGGCTCTGACAGGAGCAGTGCTACACTGAAGACACCTGCAGGGAGGGAGGGTGGTGGCTGGCCCCGCAGGGCTGGAGGTCTGATGGCTGGCTCTGTAGAGAAAAGTGCGACACTGGAAGACAGATTTGCAGGATGATCGAAAACACTTTATTTAGCTGCTGTCGAGACAAAAATAAGATTTGAATATATAAAGAGGTAAACGGTGATTCAGCAGTGAATTATTATTTGCTGTAATCGTACATTTTCTGACTTCCGGTGCGGTAAACCTACCCCTGGACAGCCAGCTCCGTTGGTGAGGAGATTGTACTATTTCATGTTCTTTCAGCCTTCAATATGACCTATCAATAGTATGAATAAAGAGGTTGAAAGCATGTTCGTCTAATACAGTGTCTTTAAGAGAAGGTGGAATAGAGTCAGTCAGTCACTCAGACCACACTGCTGGGTTCCTTTTCCTCTGTCACTGAACAATCACAGTGAGTCTGATGGTCCCAAGTGGAACCCCTATTCCTTTATAGTGCACTACTTTTGACAGAGCCCTACAGTGAGGGGAAAAAGTATTTGATCCCCTGCTGATTTTGTACGTTTGCCCACAGACAAAGGAAATGATCAGTCTATAATTTTAATGGTAGGTTTATTTGAACAGTGAGAGACAGAATAACAACAAAAAATCCAGAAAAACGACGTCAAAATTGTTATAAATTGATTGGTAATTTCATGAGGGAAATAAGTATTTGACCCTCTCAATCAGAAAGATTTCTGGCTCCCAGGTGTCTTTTATACAGGTAACGAGCTGAGATTAGGAGCACACTCTTAAGGTTGGTGCGATTATACGCAAATGGAAGAAACACAAAAGAACTGTCAATCTCCTCGGCCTGGGGCTCCATGCAAGATCTCACCTCGTGGAGTTGCAATGATCATGAGAACGTTAGGAATCAGCCCAGAACTAGACGGGAGGATCTTGTCAATGATCTCAAGGCATCTGGGACCATAGTCACCAAGAAAACAATTGGTAACACACTACGCCGTGAAGGACTAGAAATCTGCAGCACCCGCAAGGTCCCCCTGCTCAAGAAAGCACATATACAGGGCCGATAGAAGTTTGCCAAAGAACATCTGAATGATTCAGAGGAGAACTGGGTGAAAGTGTTGTGGTCAGATGAGACCAAAATCGAGCTCTTTGGCATCAACTCAACTCGCCGTGTTTGGAGGAGGAGGAATGGTGCCTATGACCCCCAAGAACACCATCCCCACCGTCAAACATGGAGGTGGAAACATTATGCTTTGGGGGTGTTTTTCTGCTAAGGGGACAGGACAACTTCACCGCATCAAAGGGACGATGGACGGGGCCATGTACCGTCAAATCTTGGGTGAGAACCTCCTTCCCACAGCCAGGGCATTGAAAATGGGTCGTGGATGGGTATTCCAGCAGACAATGACCCAAAACACACGGCCAAGGCAACAAAGGAGTGACTCAAGAAGAAGCACATTAAGGTCCTGGAGTGGCCTAGCCAGTCTCCAGACCTTAATCCCATAGAAAATCTGTGGAGGGAGCTGAAGGTTCGAGTTGCCAAACGTCAGCCTCGAAACCTTAATGACTTGGAGAAGATCTGCAAAGAGGAGTGGAACAAAAATCCCTCCTGAGATGTGTGCAAACCTGTGGCCAACTACAAGAAACGTCTGACCTCTGTGATTGCCAACAAGGCATTTGCCACCAAGTACTAAGTCATGTTTTGCAGAGGGGTCAAATACTTATTTCCATTAAAATGCAAATCAATTTATAACATTTTTGACATGGTTTTCTGGATTTTTGTTGTTGTTATTCTGTCTATCACTGTTCAAATAAACCTACCATTAAAATTATAGACTGATCATGTTCTTTGTCGGTGGGCAAACGTACAAAATCAGCAGGGGATCAAATACTTTTTTTCCTCACTGTATGGGCCCTAGTTAAAAGTAGTGCACTGTGTAGGGGAATAGGGTGCCATTCTCTGGTCTAAAGTAGTGCACTATATAGGAAATAGGGTTCCATTCTCTGGTCAAAGTAGTGACTATGTAGGGAATAGGGTGCCATTCTCTGGTCTAGAGTGCACTTATAGGAAATAGGGTGCCATTCTCTGGTCTAAAGTAGTGCACTATATAGGAAATAGGGTGCCATTCTCTGGTCTAAAGTAGTGCACTTATAGGAAATAGGGTGCCATTCTCTGGTCTAAAGTAGTGCACTCATGTAGGGAATAGGGTGCCATTCTCTGGTCTAAAGTAGTGCACTATGTAGGGAATAGGTGCCATTCTCTGAGTCTAAAGTAGTGCACTATGTAGGGAATAGGGTGCCATTCTCTGGTCTAAAGTAGTGCACTATATAGGGAATAGGGTGCCATTCTCTGGTCTAAAGTAGTGCACTATGTAGGGAATAGGTGCCATTCTCTGGTCTAAAGTAGTGCACTATATAGGGAATAGGGTGCCATTCTCTGGTCCTAAAAAGTAGTGCACTATGTAGGGAATAGGGTGCGCATTCTCTGGTCTAAAGTAGTGCACTATGTGAGTAATAGGGTGACATTCTCTGGTCTAAAGTAGTGCACTATGTAGGTAATAGGGTGCCATTCTCTGGTCTAAAGTAGTGCACTATGTAGGTAATAGGGTTCCACTTGGGATACAGGCCTACTAGCGTTTGTGGAGATGTAATTGTCAGATAGACCAATTGCTCAACTCACACAGCTCAGACAACAATGACAATTTGCTCTCCCAAAGCCAAGGCTTGATGGAGAAGATCTGACTGTGGCTAAAGGTACCCTGAGGCAATTTCCTGTGTGGGTGTTTGTCTGTGTGTGTGTGTGTGCATGTGTGTGCAAGTGTGTGTTTGTGTGTGTGTTCTCTGTTTGGTCCAACCACCACCACCAGAACCCATTGTTTCCTGTAGGCTCGAGGCTGAGGAAATGGGTCTAATTCGGGTTTCAGCAGGGTCAGCTAACCAACTCTCCGCCCGAAGGAAAGAAGTATCTGCAGTGCAGCCATAGAACTAGAAGTCATTCTGCAGCCATAGAACTAGAAGTCATTCTGCAGCCATAGAACTAGAAGTCATTCTGCAGCCATAGAACTAGAAGTCATTCTGCAGCCATAGAACTAGAAGTCATTCTGCAGCCATAGAACTAGAAGTCATTCTGCAGCCATAGAACTAGAAGTCATTCTGCAGCCATAGAACTAGGAAGTCATTCTGCAGCCATAGAACTAGAAGTCATTCTGCAGCCATAGAACTAGAAGTCATTCTGCAGCCATAGAACTAGAAGTCATTCTGCAGCCATAGAACTAGAAGTCATTCTGCAGCCATAGAACTAGAAGTCATTCTGCAGCCATAGAACTAGAAGTCATCTGCAGCTTTGCCTGCAGGATCTTCCACCACTGTCGACATCACGGTTTCTCCCAGGAAACTATACACACAACAGTAGCAAAAATGGCAGTAACTGTCTTGGTGTAGTTCCACTAGTTAATTTAGTGGATACCTCGCATGATGTCTCTAGTGTTCTGCAGGTGCCCCCCACCCCCTCACCTCTACCTCCCTGCTTGCTCATTGGACAAGTAACCATCTTACTCTAGTGCCTCCAGTTAAAATAGTGGCCTCCCTGCAGAATGTGCATACACTGACAGGTTGACCGTCTACCCCCTCCACTGTTAACCCCATCAACAGCGCTGACGTCTCCACAATAACACAAAGCAGTCCCTGGCTGCCACTCATTAACATTCACAACATACCCGGGCCACGGAGATGTGACTCTTTCAGAGCAGGCAGACATGACATCTCTACTGTCTCTCCTGTCTCTCCTCTGACAGATAGATAGACACAGGAAGCACCTGCAGAATTACAATAGGGCTGAGTTTGCAATTTGACAGGTAAAGAGCTGCAATAATGAAAGGCAGTGCTGTGGTTTTGTCAGCTGAGATGAGGAGGTAATGTGGTTTTCTGTGGAGTGAAACTGTTGAGCATGGAGGGAGGAAGGAGGAGGGAGTGGAGGGGAGGGAGGGAGGAGGGAGGGAGGGAGGGAGGGAGGGAGGGAGGGGAGGGAAGGAGAGGAGAGGAGAGGAGAGGAGAGGAGAGGAGGGAGGGGAGGGAGAGGGAGGGAAGGAAAGGAAAGGAGAGGAGAGGAGAGGAGAGGAGAGGAGAGGAGAGGAGAGGAGAGGAGAGGAGAGGAGAGGAGAGGAGAGGAGAGGAGAGGAGAGGGGGAGTACAGGGGAGGGAAGTTGTTTACTCAAAACAGATATCCTTCATCTTTTCCTGTGAGGCACTCAGCCCAACCATATTTTAGACTGATACGCTTTTCATCAACTTTAAAGGCTGCATTTACACAGGCAGCCCAATCTGAGATTTCTTCCACTAATTGCTATTTTTAAAATCAGATCTTTTCACATCAGATCTTTTCACATCTGATCAGATTGGTCAAAAGACCAGTTAGTGAAAAGAATATCAGAATTGGGCTGCCTGTGTAAATGCAACCAAAGAAATGAATGAGATGCCATTTTCATAACTTGGTTTTGTTAAGTGTATAAGGCTGTGGTTTTCTCTCTCTCTCTCTCTCTCTCTCTCTCTCTCTCTCTCTCTCTCTCTCTCTCTCTCTCTCTCTCTCTCTCTCTCTCTCTCTCCTTCCATCCTTTCTTTCTCTGCTCTTAGCTCCGCCCAGTAGGAAACCTGGGACGCTCTCTCATAATTTCCGACATCAAGAAGGGCAGCGTGGCTCACAGGTAAATACATCAATCAATCTGCTCACAGGTAAATACATCAATCAATCAACCTGCTCACAGGTAAATACATCAATCAATCAACCTGCTCACAGGTAAATACATCAATCAATCAACCTGCTCACAGGTATATACATCAATCAATCAATCAATCAACCTGCTCACAGTTAAATACATCAATCAATCAACCAACCTGCTCACAGGTAAATTATCTGAAACATACAACATGCACCACATCAAAACTGTTGTCTCAGTGTTGAACTCACACCACTAGCACTATGAATGTTCCTCTGCACACCACTACACTAAACTACACTATGGAAGAGCTCACATATACAGTACCAGTCAAAAGTTTGGAAAACATCTCATTCCAGAGTTTTTTTTATTTTACTATTTTCTACATTGTAGAATAATAGTGAAGACATCAAAACTATTAAATAACACATATGGAGTCATGTAGTAACCAAAAAAGTGTTAAACAAATCAAAATATATTTTATATTTGAGATTCTTCGAAGTAGCCACCCTTTGTCTTGATGACAGCTTTGCACACACTTGGCATTCTCTCAACCAGCTTCACCTGGAATGCTTTCCAACAGTCTTGAAGGAGTTCCCACATATGCTGAGCACTTGTTGGCTGCTATTCCTTCACTCTGCTGTCCAACTCATCCCAAACCATCTCAATTGGGTTGAGGTTGGGTGATTGTGGAGGCCAGGTCATCTGATGCAGCACTCCATCACTCTCCTTGGTCTATCAGTCCTTACACAGCCTGGAGGTGTGTTTTGGGTCATTGTCCTGTTGAAAAACAAATGATAGTCCCACTAAGCGCAAAACCAGATGGGATGGCGTATCACTGCAGAATGCTGTGGTAGCGGCACGCAGGTTAAGTGTGCCTTGAATTCTAAATAAATCACAGACAGTGTCACCACCAAAGCACCCCCACACCATCACACTCCTCCTCCATGCTTCACACGGTGGGAACCACACATGCAGAGATCATCCGTTCACCTACTCTACGTCTCACAAAGACACAGAACCAAAAATCTCAAATTTGGACTCATCAGACAAAAGGACAGATTTCCACCGGTCTAATGTCCATTGCTCGTGTTTCTTGGCCCAAGCAAGTCTCTTCTTCTTATTAGTGTCCTTTAGTAGTGGTTTCTTTGCAGCAAATCGACCATGAAGGCCTGATTCACGCAGTCTCCTCTGAACAAGTATTTATTTGGGCTGCAGTCTGAGGTGCAGTTAACTCTAATGAACTTATCCTCTGCAGCAGAGGTAACTCTGGGTCTTCCTTTCCTGTGGCGGTCCTCATGAGAGCCAGTTTCATCATAGCACTTGATGGTTTTTGCGACTGCACTTGAAGAGACTTTCAAGGTTATAGAAATGTTCCGTATTGACTGACCTTCATGTCTTAAAGTAATGATGGACTGTCGTTTCTCTTTGCTTATTTGAGCTGTTCTTGCCATAATATGGACTTGGTCTTTTACCAAATAGGGCTATCTTCTGTGTACTCCCCTACCTTGTCACAACACAACTGATTGGCTCAAATGCATTAAATAGGAAAGAAATTCCACAAATAAACTTTTTAACAAGGCACACCTGTTAATTGAAATGCATTCCAGGTGACTACCTCATGAAGCTGGTTGAGAGAATGCCAAGAGTGTGCAAAGCTGTCATCAAGGCAAATGTTGGCTACTTTGAAGAATCTCAAATATAAAATATATTTTCATTTGTTTAACACTTTTTTGGTTACTACATGATTCCATATGTGTTATTCCATAGTTTTAATGTCTTCACTATTATTCCACAATGTAGAAAATAGTAAAAATAAAGAAAAACCCTGGAAAGTGTAGGTGTGTCCAAGCTTTTGACTGGTACTGTAAATATTTCTACCTCTGTAGTAAAGTATATTGTGTTTGATGCAGTGCAGTGGATTGTAATCAGGGTTTTATGACCAGGCTCTGGGCTCGCTCAGCTCTGCGGCTAGAAGGGGGATGAGACCGTGCATAAGCTCATCTGCGTAATTCCACTTTTCTAGATCAATACAGATCATGTATTGTTCTGTGGCCAAGCTCCGTGCTACGTGGTATGATGTTCAGTGGCCAGGTTCCGTGCTCTGTGGTATGATGTTCAGTGGCCAAGCTCCGTGCTCGGTGGTACGATCCCCAGGGGACCATTACCCCACATAGTAAAACTCTGATTGCACCGCCAACTGAAGTGGGCCAGCTTGACGAGTGATTCGCTAGCTAACTAACGGACGGTGTCATCTCGTTGTGCGAGGCAGCGGATAGAACGCTTTTCAGTTAAATCCCCCAAAGTGGAAACGGATCGTGAAACGTCTGGTCACTACTTTATACTGAGAGAGGGAATTTTCAGCTGAGGGAGGGGGGCAGGGGGCAGGGGGGCAGGGGAGTAGCAGTAGCTATGAGTTGTGTGGAGTACACAAATACACACACACACAGACACACACACAGACACACACACAGACACACACTACAGACACACACTACAGACATAGATGTAGTTTAAACCCATTCTACTGTTCTGTGTCCTCTGGAGTACAAGTCTCTGTGTTTACATCCAGGCCCGTCACCTAGGCGACGGAGCATTCTGTTTACCACCAGGGCTCTAACTAATTAGCCCACATTCTCTCTCTACCCTCGTTTTTTCCAGGCCTTACGCAACTAACACATACTCATTCAAGGGTTTTTCTTTATTTTTACATTGTAGAATAATAGTGAAGACATCAAAATTATGAAATGTTTACATTTTACATTTAAATCATTTTGCAGACGCTCTTATCCAGAGTGACTTACAAATAACACATATGGAATCATGTAGTAACCAAAAAAGTGTTAAACAAATGAAAATATATTTTATATTTGAGATTCTTCGAAGTAGCCACCCTTTGCCTTGATGACAGCTTTGCACACTCTTGGCACAGACACATCTCAACATCAACTGTTCAGAGGGGACTGTGTGAATCAGGCCTTCATGGTCGAATTCCTGCAAAGAAACCACTACTAAAGGACACCAATAAGAAGAAGAGACCTGCTTGGGCCAAGAAACACGAGCAATGGACATTAGACCGGTGGAAATTTGTCTTTTGGTCTGGAGTCCAAATTGGAGATTTTTGTTCCAACTGCCCGTGTCTTTGTGAGACACGGTGTGGATGAACGGATGATCTCTGCATGTGTGGTTCCCACCGTAAGCATGGAGGAGGGGAGGGTGTTATGGTGTGGGGGTGCTTTAATGGTGACACTGTCTGTGATTTATTTAGAATTCAAGGCACACTTAACCAGCATGGCTACCATAGCATTCTGCAGCGATACGCCATCCCATCTGGTTTGGGCTTAGTGGGACTATCCATATTTTTTTGGAACAGGACAAGACCCAACACACCTTCCAGGCTGTGTGAGGGCTATTTTACCAAGAAGAGAGAGTGATGGAGTGCTGCATCAGATGACCTGGCCTCCACAATCCCGACCTCAACCCAATTGAGATGGTTTGGGATGAGTCGGACGGCAGAGTGAAGGAATAGCAGCCAACATGTGCTCAGCATATGTGGGAACTCTTTCAAGACTGTTGGAAAAGCATTCCAGGTGAATCTGGTTGAGAGAATGCCAAGAGTGTGCAAAGCCGTCATCAAGGCAAAGGGTGGCTATTTGAAGAATCTCAAATATAAAATATATTTGGATTTGTTTAACACTTTTTTGGTTACTACATGATTCCATATGTGTTATTTCATAGTTTTGATGTCTTCACTATTATTCTACAATGTAGAAAATAGTAAAAAATTAAGAAAAACCATTGAATGAGTGGGTGTGTCCAAACTATTGACTGATACTGTATGTTTACCTTGCCTGTGGCCCAAATGGCACCTATTCCCTATGAGCCCTGGTCAGAAATAGTGCACTATATAGAGAAAAGGGGGCCATTTGGGACGCAACCCTGGTAATTATGCTGAACGGAAGATGAGGGGAATTGGGTTATGCACTGATCAGTGATTCTGATTCTCTCCCCAAAGCACCCAGTCCTATTGTATCAGGGTATTAGTTACCTCTGCCAAGGAGACAGAGGAAAGCAGTGGGAGCACCCAGTCCTATTGTATCAGGGTATTAGTTACCTCTGCCAAGGAGACAGAGGAAAGCAGTGGGGAGTTAGGATGTGATTCTAGCTTTACATTCTGCTTCTGTAGTAGAGTGTCCTTCTACATCTGTGTTGCTTGCTGTTTGGGGTTTTAGGCTGGGTTTGTAAAAAGGGCTTTGTAAATACATTTGATTGATTGATATTTACGGTAATAAACCTTTTACTATGCTCTTGTACTAGGGTATTTACCATAGTGATGACCAGCTTTCAGATAAATTGGGTAGGTTTTTTGTCCCTTATACCTTTCAGGATTTAGGCATTTGGGAGCAATTAGTAAAAAAAAAAAAAAAAAGAGATTATTGGTCATTAAATAATGGGTTTCTTTCTCTGGATTACAATGGAATATTCATGTTGTTCCAGAATGAGGAATGAGGACAACAGTATTCTGTATTCTACCTCTGTGTCGTCGAGGAGAAGGGAGGGAGGGGGAGCCAACTGATGACTGCCTGGGTGCATCCCCAAATGGCACCCTATTCCTATGTAGTGCACTACGTTTGATCAAAACCCTATGTTCCTGGTCAACAGTAGTGCACTACACAGGGAATAGGGTGCCATTTGGGATGCAGGCTGCTATTATTGATGCTCCACATCTTCACCTCACTGCATTCAGCTGAATTTGGCCCATTTCAGCAGCTTGCCTCTGTCAGGGCTCCTGTTAATAGGTCTCTGTGAGTCTCATTTCAGCAGCTTGCCTCTGTCAGGGCTCCTGTTAATGGGTCTCTGTGAGTCTCATTTCAGCAGCTTGCCTCTGTCAGGGCTCCTGTTAATGGGTCTCTGTGAGTCTCATTTCAGCAGCTTGCCTCTGTCAGGGCTCCTGTTAATGGGTCTCTGTGAGTCTCATTTCAGCAGCTTGCCTCTGTCAGGGCTCCTGTTAATAGGTCTCTGTGAGTCTCATTTCAGCAGCTTGTCTCTGTCAGGGCTCCTGTTAATAGGTCTCTGTGAGTCCCATTTCAGCAGCTTGTCTCTGTCAGGGCTCCTGTTAATAGGTCTCGGTGAGTCCCATTTCAGCAGCTTGCCTCTCTCTGTGTGTGTCTCTGACAGAGTTTAAAATGCATTACATCTGCATATCAGTCTATTCTATGGGGGGAAGAACTTCTGCATTATGGTTCTGGCTGTGTATTGATGAGAGTATGACTGTGTACAGGTATGTGGATGCATGATGAATAATGGATGTTTCCACACAAGATCATTTAGATCAATGTTTGTGGTGTGACAGAACAGCATGTTAGCACACTGAAGTGGTGTGTAACCAGTCTTACTTATATGAACATCTGAGCACATTTACACATAGAATAGTACATACTGTAGAATAGAGAATTGAAGCCAGTCCCCTCCACCGCTAAAGCCGGGTCTCTGGCTTTCTCTTCCCAGGACTGGTACCCTGGAGCTGGGGGACAAGCTGCTGGCCATCGATAACATCCGCCTGGACAACTGTTCCATGGAAGACGCTGTTCAGATTCTCCAGCAGTGTGAAGAACTGGTCAAGCTCAAGATCCGCAAGGACGAGGACAACTCAGGTAGTGCGTACACACTGGACACACACACACACACACACACACCACACACACACACTGGACACACACACACACACACACACGCACACTGGACACACACACACACTGGACACACACACACACTGGACACACACACACACACACACACACACACACACACACACACACACACACACACACACACACACACACACACACACACACTGGACACACACACACACACACACACACAAACTCACTCATCAACACACATACAGATCATTAGAGGTGTAGTGTGTGTTACGGTGGTAGAGTGTGACTTCTCCAGAACACACACAGATGGGGTCTGCAGCCCAGTTCAGTTCAGATCATCGGTCAGGGCTCGTGCCAAATAAATCCATCATCATCTCAATGAGCACAGCTGTTGACCCCTGGACAGTCCTCTAATACTCTCATTCTCATCTAATACTCATCCCTAATACTCTCTGGTAGTCAAAACCACTGTACCAACCTCTCTGGTAGTCAAAACCACTGTACCCAACCTCTCTCTGGTAGTCAAAACCACTAGACCAACCTCTCTAGTAGTCAAAACCACTGTACCAACCTCTCTGGTAGTCAAAACCACTGCACCAACCTCTCTGGTAGTCAAAACCACTGTACCAACCTCTCTGGTAGTCAAAACCACTGTACCAACCTCTGGTAGTCAAAACCACTGTACCAACCTCTCTGGTAGTCAAAACCACTGTACCAACCTCTCTGGTAGTCAAAACCACGTGTACCAATCCTCTCTGGTAGTCAAAACCACTGTCCTTGTTAGATAAATCATCTGACCTAAAACAAACCCAATCTAACCCATCTCCATAGTTCTATGATCCTAATTATCCATACATGTTCCTTCCATTTCCAGGAAATGGTATACATGAATCATTTATCAAATGTAGCAACACAAATTTCAAAAAATGTTCAGCTTCAATTGTGAGTTGTATTCAATTATTCATTCCACCCAGTCTCACTGACTGAATGATGGAGTTGATGAACTCAGTATGTTGGGAAGTATGACAGAACAGCACATGGATACGGAGCCAACCCCCTATGGACTTCACTGATACTAACTGATACTAAATAAGAATGAGTAGAATTAGAATGTAGAATTAGAACTAAAACAGGATGGCTGGGTTTACACAGGCAGCCCAATTCAGTTTTTTTTCTTCTCACTAATTGGTCTTTTGACCAATCAGATCAGCGCTGAAAATATCTGATGTGAAAAGATCTGATCTGATTGATCAAAAAGACGAATTAGTGGAAAGAAGATCAGAATTGGGCTGTCTGTGTAAACCCAGCCAACTAAAGATAGCACTGTCCTTCCCACTACCCCATTTTCTAAAAGAGTCTTCCCAGTTGACACCTAAACTACTGCAATGCAGCAGGAGACCCCACGGCCAATCATCACAGAGCTATTATTCTGTATGCAAATGACGCTTAAATTAGTATAATTGTACCAATTAAAATGCTCTGTTTGATCAATCAGACCATTAAAAACCAACGCACCAAATTCCGCCCCTGGGGGACGAGAACCAATCGGCTCACAGCGGGTGCAGAATCAAACTGACATCAGACATCCATATTTACCCATTCATCTATTTACATGAGTCCCAAATGACATCCTATTCCCTTTATAGTGGCCCTATGGGCCCCAGGTCAAAAGTAGTGCACTATAAAGGGAATAGGGTGCCATTTGGGATGCAGTCCATGTGTCTGTTTTGTTCCTGTAATTATTTGTTTGAACTCAGAACTAAAAAAAAAAGAGAGTTTCCCAAAGAGTTTCCCATATTAATGTGTTGCAGGCAGCATGTATCTGTCACTTTAGATGTGTGTCTCCTCTTGGGTCCCTCTACCACCCATGGTCACTGGGAGGAGAGTTAAGTACAATGTTTATTCTCCTGGCTCCCCTCACCACCCATAGTCACTGGGAGGAGAGTTAAGTACAATGTTTATTCTCCTGGTCCCTCTACCACCCATAGTCACTGGGAGGAGAGTGAAGTACAATGTTTATTCTCTGGCTCCCTCACCACCCATAGTCACTGGGAGGAGAGTGAAGTACAATGTTTATTCTCCTGGCTCCCCTCACCACCCATAGTCACTGGGAGGAGAGTTAAGTACACAATGTTTATTCTCCTGGCTCCTCACCACCCATAGTCACTGGGAGGAGAGTGAAGTACAATGTTTATTCTCCTGGCTCCCCTCACCACCCATAGTCACTGGGAGGAGAGTTAAGTACAATGTTTATTCTCCTGGCTCTCCTCACCACCCATAGTCACTGGGAGGAGAGTGAAGTACAATGTTTATTCTCCTGGCTCTCCTCACCACCCATAGTCACTGGGAGGAGAGTTAAGTACAATGTTTATTCTCCTCTAAGATGAATGAACTAGAGTCAGTCTATGTGTGTCATGCTATGCATGTTAGAGCTGTTCTGAGAACTATGTTATCCTTGCTCACCCACTTTAGGGACTGCTAGGTCTTTCTCTGGTGGGAGAGAGCGAGAGAGAGAGAGACAGAGAGAGAGAGAGAGAGCGAGAGAGAGAGAGAGAGAGAGAGAGAGAGGCAGAGAGAGAGAGAGAGAGAGAGAGAGAGAGAGAGAGAGAGAGAGAGAGAGAGAGATGTAAGAAGACATGCATACACACACACACACGTGCACACTTCACCGGATGCACAGAAACAGAGAGACCAAATGCATAAGAAACGAAGTGAGTTCTCAGACAAAATCCATGAGACCTCATGCCCTAGAAAGACAGAGGAACTCACTATAAATACAAGAGAACAAAATGTACTTTTACTGTGTTCTGTTCCCCACCAGCTACCAGACCTCAGTAACACAGACTCACTAACAGAGTCCAGGACACAACGTGACCTCAGTAACACAGACTCACTAACAGAGTCCAGGACACAACGTGACCTCAGTAACACAGACTCACTAACAGAGTCCAGGACACAACGTGACCTCAGTAACACAGACTCAATAACAGAGTCCAGGACACAACGTGACCTCAGTAACACAGACTCACTAACAGAGTCCAGGACACAACGTGACCTCAGTAACACAGACAAAGTGAATCTGGAGCTGCAGAAAGAGATAATGTAGCTATTACACATTAAGGACACAACGTGACCTCAGTAACACAGACTCACTAACAGAGTCCAGGACACAACGTGACCTCAGTAACACAGACTCACTAACAGAGTCCAGGACACAACGTGACCTCTCAGTAACACAGACTCACTAACAGAGTCCAGGACACAACGTGACCTCAGTAACACAGACAAAGTGAATCTGGAGCTGCAGAAAGAGATAATGTAGCTATTACACATTAAGGCTGATTCTGTTACATTCATCTCTATATAATTCATGAACTCATGAGAGATTTCCCTCAGATTACAGCGATCCACAAAGAATTCGAAAACAAACCCAATTTTGATAAACTCCCTTATCTACTGGGTGAAAAACCACAGTGTGCCATCACAGCTGCAAGATTTGTGACCTGTTGCCACAAGAAAAGGGCAACCAGTGAAGAACAAACACAATTGTAAATACAGCCCATATTTATGTTTATTTATTTTCCCATTTGTACTTTAACTATTTGCACATTGTTACAACACTGTATATATACATAGCTTTACAACTCTGTCCCCATGCTGTCCCTGAGCTGTGACAAGCACAGCCCTGGCCAGGGTTAGGACCAGGGTTAGGGCCAGGGTTAGGACCAGGGTTAGGGCCAGGGTTAGGACCAGGGTTAGGGCCAGGGTTAGGGCCAGGGTTAGGACCAGGGTTAGGGCCAGGGTTAGGGCCAGAGTTAGGACCAGGGTTAGGACCAGGGTTAGGGCCAGGGTTAGGGCCAGGGTTAGGGCCAGGGTTAGGGCCAGGGTTAGGGCCAGGGTTAGGGCCAGGGTTAGGACCAGGGTTAGGGCCAGGGTTAGGGCCAGGGTTAGGGCCAGGGTTAGGGCCAGGGTTATTGTTTATTTCACTTTTGTTTACTATCTACTTCACTTGCTTTGGAAATGTTAACATACGTTTCCCATGCCAATAAAGCCCTTAAATGGAATTGAAATTGAAATTGAAATGAGAGAGAGAGAGAGACTCTCTCTCCCATCTCTACCTACCTACTGATGTTCCTATAAGACAATCTCTCTCTTTCTCCCATCTCTACCTAACAGGCCTGGTAAGCTTTCAACAGAGGAAAAAGGATCATCATATGTTATATTAACTGATATTAAACTCTCTTAGTAGCATTGAAAAACATGAATTAGTAAAACCAAGTAGGGATGGTGGATTTATTCAGACGCTCACCGGTTCTTCCTCTTCAAAGAGTCTTACAGCTCTCAGCAGCTGCTCTGATCTGATCTGTATGTGTTATGGAAACTGTAGTGTAGCCCCTCTGAGTTTCAAATTAGCAGTTGATCTTTTAACGCTCCTCGTCTGATGGAGTGGAACTCACAGGTGGGCTGCACTCCGTCTAAAGTGGTATGCCCTCTTAACACGGAGAGATAATTCTTCTCTCTCTCTCTCTCTCTCTCTCTCTCTCTCTCTCTCTCTCTCTCTCTCTCTCTCTCTCTCTCTCTCTCTCTCTCTCTCTCTCTCTCTCTCTCTCTCTCTCTCTCTCTTTCTCACTCACTCACTCACTCACTCACTCACCTCACTCACCACTCACCCTGGCCAGGCTGTGTTGTCACAGCATGGGGACAGAGTTGTAAAGCTAAGGGACGGAGGTATACACCGTGTTCTGTTGTCCTGTGTTCCAGACGAACAGGAGCTGTTTGGATCCATCATCTACACAGTGGAGCGCTGAAGAGGTACGGAGGCCCGCTGGGGATCACCATCTCAGGCACAGAGGAGCCCTTTGACCCCATCGTCATCTCCAGCCTCACCAAGGGAGGACTAGCCGAGAGGTGAGAGAGCTAGGGGAATGGGGTGTGGGTAGCTGGCAGAGACAGGGGACAGGGTGGAAGATGACAGACAGGGCAGGATGGGAGGAAGGAATGTCCTGAGATACCTGACCTGAGTTTTTGGCAGCCATTACTCCACATGTTTTTCTCTCTGTCTGTGGCTCCTGTCATTCCCAACCCCATACTGATCTGTCATCTCTAACCGTACTGATCTGTCATCTCTAACCGTACTGATCTGTCATCTCTAACCGTACTGATCTGTCATCTCTAACCGTACTGATCTGTCATCTCTAACCGTACTGATCTGTCATCTCTAACCGTACTGATCTGTCATCTCTAACCGTACTGATCTGTCATCTCTAACCATACTGATCTGTCATCTCTAACCATAGTGATCTGATTATCCTGTAATCTCTAACCATAGTGATCTGATTATCCTGTCATCTTTAACCATACTGATCTGATTATCCTGTCATCTTTAACCATAGTGATCTGATTATCCTGTAATCTCTAACCATAGTGATCTGATTATCCTATCATCTCTAACCATAGTGATCTGATTATCCTGTAATCTCTAACCATACTGATCTGATTATCCTGTCATCTCTAACCGTAGTGATCTGATTATCCTGTCATCTTTAACCATAGTGATCTAATTATCCTGCCATCTCTAACCATAGTGATCTGATTATCCTGTCATCTTTAACCATAGTGATCTGATTATCCTGTCATCTCTAACCATAGTGATCTGATTATCCTGTCATCTTTAACCATAGTGATCTGATTATCCTGTCATCTTTAACCATAGTGATCTGATTATCCTGTCATCTCTAACCATAGTGATCTGATTATCCTGTAATCTCTAACCATAGTGATCTGATTATCCTGTCATCTTTAACCATAGTGATCTGATTATCCTGTCATCTCTAACCATAGTGATCTGATTATCCTGTCATCTCTAACCATAGTGATCTGATTATCCTGTCATCTTTAACCATAGTGATCCAATTATCCTGCCATCTCTAACCATAGTCGATCTGATTATCCTGTCATCTTTAACCATAGTGATCTGATTATCCTGTCATCTCTAACCATAGGATCTGATTATCCTGTCATCTCTAACCATAGTGATCCGATTATCCTGTCATCTCTAACCATAGTGATCTGATTATCCTGTCATCTCTAACCATAGTGATCTGATTATCCTGTAATCTCTAACCATAGTGATCTTATTATCCTGTCATCTCTAACCATAGAGGTCTGATTAGAAGCAGCGCCAAGGTCGGCCTCACAAAGTCTCCATGACCTCTTCACTCACTCAGACTGACACAAAGCATTCTGCACAGTGTCTTCCAGACTACAAGCAGACAGTTTCTCTCTCTCTCTTTCTCTATCCTTTGCTTTCTCTCCTCCCCTCCTCTCTCTCTCTCTGCCTCTCTCTCTGTGGTGCTGGGGAGAACTGACTGACTGAAACCCTGGGGAGGCTTGGATAGCTCAGGCAGACGCCAGACCAGATGGTCTGAGGACAGAAAATGTGCTTGGCTCAGTAGGATAAAGAGTTGAGGTTTCTGGGGGGCACTAATCTGACAGATCTTTTACACTCTCTTTGCACACATACCTTTTCTCCTGGGTCATGTTCAGTAGGGTACACTGGCCAAATAATGTGCAACTTCCTATTGGTAGTACATCCCCGTTTTCACAACGTTTGCTCCCTAATGAACACAACCCTGGTGTTTCTCTGTGTATAGGACGGGGAGCGATCCACATCGGGACAGGATCCTAGCCATCAACAGTAACAGCCTAAAGGGTAAACCACTGAGTGAAGCCATTCACCTGCTGCAGATGGCTGGAGAGTCTGTCACCCTGAAGATCAAGAAACAGGAGAACGTGAGTAGAGGATACACACATAGGTCAAGGACCATGCACTTAGTACACAGTACACACCCAGAGGTCAAGGACCATGCACTTAGTACACAGTACACACCCAGAGGTCAAGGCATGACATAGTACGACCAGAGCCCTCACTGGGGTCAAAGAGCGTCACACCGTACACATGACATAGTACAACCAGAACCCTCACTGGGGTCAAAGACCGTCACACCGTACACATGACATAGTACAACCAGAGCCCTCGCTGGGGTCAAAGAGCGTCACACCGTATACATGAGCATAGTACAACCAGAGTCCTATGGGGCTGGAAGACCGCCACATCCGACAATGACATAGTACAACCAGAACCCTCACTGGGGTCAAAGACCGTCACACCGTACACATGACATAGTAAACAGAGCCTCATGGGGTCAAAGAGCGCCACACCGACACATGACAAGACAACCAGAGCCCTCACTGGGGTCACAAGATCTTGTTACACCGTACAATGAATAGGATAAACCAGAACCTCTACGGGGTCAAAGAGCGCCAATCGTACACATGAGCTAGTAAGCAACCAGAGCAACTCACTGGGGTCAAAGAGCGTCACGCCGTACACATGACATAGTGACAACCAGAGCCTCGATGGGGTCAAGGTTCAGGTAACACGGTATATTATAGGGAAGCTAAGCATAACAATAGGAGAGTATATAAATCGCACCTTGTCAATGCAATCCGCACACAAAATATTAGTTATATATATACTGTGCTGTACTGTACATATACACACACACACATGGTACTATAAACACACACACACACACACACACACCTAAACACACACACACATATACCTAAAACACACACATACACTCGTGCACACACCTTTTTGCAGTGGATGAAATAGTGTTTCAGCACTATCACCCTAGTGCCAGAACCCTTGTTCGTGGGTTAGGCCTGCAAAATTGATTCAATAAATAGAATTTACAGCAGATATGGTTCCAATACAGAAGACAATTTGCTCATATCTTTGAGTTGTGCATTCAGTGCCTGCTTATTTTGCTGAATTAGAGTGAGATGATTGACTTAGAAGTTGGCTGAAACAGCTGTGTGGGGAAAAATAGACAGATTGCATGATAATTTCTTCCTGCTCATCTCTCCCTCTCTGACTCTCTCTCTTTCTTGCCCTCACACTACACCTCCCATTCTCCCACTGTCACCACCCTCTTCCCTCTTTCTTCTTTTTTCTTTCTTTCTTTCTTTCTTTCTTTCTTTCTTTCTTTCTCTTATCTTTCTTTCTTTTCTTTCTTTTCCTTCTTTCTTATCTCTTTCTTTCTTTCTTTCTTTCTTTTCTTTCTTTCTTTCTTTCTTTCCCCCCTAGTGGCCAGTCCCAAGCAGCCGTCGGTGTCTGGTGTCTCAGTGAGTGATGCTGAGTGACGTGGAGGACGAGGCAGGGTTAGGGGTCTGGGAGGCCAGGCAGAGAGCCAGAAACCTGGGAAGCTCTCTGACCTCTACTCCACCACCATCTCCCTCTGTGGACTCGGTGGAGTTCTGGGACGTTCAGCCATAGACAACACCTTCAACACTTAGGGTGAGAGGGAAGTGTGTGTGTGTGAAGCAGACAGACAGACAGAATGGGAGGCCAGCATAGACAACACCTTCAACACCCAGGGTGAGAGGGAAGTGTGTGTGTGTGACAGACAGACAGACAGAATGGGAGGCTCAGCCATAGACAACACCTTCAACACCCAGGGTGAGAGGGAAGTGTGTGTGTGTGACAGACAGACAGAATGGGAGGCTCAGCCATAGACAACACCTTCAACACCCAGGGTGAGAGGGAAGTGTGTGTGTGTGACAGACAGACAGACAGAATGGGAGGCTCAGCCATAGACAACACCTTCAACACCCAGGGTGAGAGGGAAGTGTGTGTGTGTGACAGACAGACAGACAGAATGGGAGGCTCAGCATAGACAACACCTTCAACACCCAGGGTGAGAGGAGAAGTGTGTGTGTGACAGACAGACAGACAGAATGGGAGGCTCAGCCATAGACAACACCTTCAACACCCAGGGTGAGAGGGAAGTGTGTGTGTGTGACAGACGGACAGACAGAATGGGAGGCTCAGCCATAGACAACACCTTCAACACCCAGGGTGAGAGGGAAGTGTGTGTGTGTGACAGACGGAGATTGGCTAGACAACACTTCAAAGGTGAGAGGGGGTGCAGACAGACAGACAGAATGGGAGGCTCACATCTTTTCACTACACCAGTGTAACAAAAACACAATACGAATAAAACAAACCATTACTGTCCATCACCATAGCAACATCCACAGCAGTTGTCCAAAACAATAGACTTTAGGAGTACAAAATAATACAATTTACGTGTCGATACATCTTTCCTGATTCCTAGAGGGACATTTATATCAGAGCATTAGTTAAACATACATGATATACTAGTATTTACACACGGAAAGATACACACACACACACACACGCATGTATACACACAAACAGTACATCATGTACATTGACAGCAGAGACCTGATGTAGTATAAATAATATGAATACTCATGAATATAATCTAAACACCCAGCATTATAGTAAACCCAGGTTGTATCTCTGTTATCAATCTCTCCATCTCTCCATCTTTCAATCTCTCCATCCCTCCATCTCTCCATCCTCCATCTCTCCATCTCTCCTTCCTCCATCTCTCCATCTCTCCATCCCTCCATCTCTCCTCTCCATCTCTCCATCTCTCCATCTCTCCCAGTATAAACAGAACACAACATTTTATGGTTTAGCTAACCACAACCACACATGTATAACTCACTTCAAGATGAGCTAGATGGCCTTTATAATATACACTACACATATATCATATATAATGGAGCAATAAGGCCCGAGGGTCACATATATAATGAATCAATAAGCGCCCGAGGGTCATCATGTACAATGAATCAATAAGGCCCGAGGGTCATCATATATAATGAAGCAATAAGGCCCGAGGGTCATCATATATAATGAAGCAATAAGGCCCGAGGGTCATCAAAGTTATAATGAAGCAATAAGGTCCGAGGGTCATCATGTATAATGAATCAATAAGGGCCCGAGGGTCATCATATAATGAAGCAATAAGGGCCCCGAGGGTCATCATGTATAATGAATCAATAAGGCCCGAGGGTCATCATGTACAATGAATCAATAAGGCCCGAGGGTCATCATATATAATGAAGCAATAAGGCCCGAGGGTCTCATATATAATGAAGCAATAAGGCCCGAGGGTCATCATATATAATGAAGCAATAAGGCCCGAGGGTCATCATATATAATGAAGCAATAAGGCCCGAGGGTCATCATCTATAATACAATATACAGGATAGCAGGCGATATTAGAGCGGTTAAGATTTACATTTCTAACCCCCAAAATATATAGATAATTACTGTACACAATATGTGGCCTTCTGAAACATAGGACTTCATATAATATATAATATATATTGTAAATAGGTACTGTAAATGCAAATGGATTATAATGTATAAAGCAAATATAACTAGCAAAGACATTGGCTTTCTGTAGCACACCAGTAATTATACAACGGGTGGGTTTAATCCTGGATGCTGATTGGTTAAAACCGCATTCCAGCCGGGTGTCTATTCCACAAGTTGCCACCGCTAAATCTATGACGTTAAAATTCCTATTTACTCTGTTCCATCTGGCTGAGCAATCCACTGTCTCATCAGTTCTGCCAGGCAAGTTATAAACTTGATCTTCTTTCAGATTAGCATTTGGTTTTCAACAGCAGAGATTTGTAATAACCTTGATGTCTGTCTCTCCGACATTTGCACCATTGTTTCAATATTGAAATTCGATCGCGAGCTGTCCTATGGTAATGAACGCTCGGCGAGTCGGCTTTTCTCAGCCAGTCGAAATCATGAATCAGCATCATTTTTTGTGGATGTTTGCAATGAAATGTCAATAGAAAACAGGAAGTGCAGCTAGTTTGCAGTCTTTCCAGCTTCAGTTTGAGGTGATTGTGTTAGCTGTGTAGTTGGCTAGCTCCTCTGAACAACAGTTTACTGACAAGAGAGCACATTTTCTATGCCAGGCGAAAAACGCAAATCATTAGCTCATTGCTAGCAAGCAGGATAAGAACATTGCCAGTCATCATGGCAACGGAACATTTAGAACCAACGACTGGGTCGCGTCCATAGATTTGGAACAAAAACACTTAACGACTGGGTCGCGGGTCTATGGCAACCGAACCGATAGAATGAATCGACCAGCAGGCTTGGGTAGCAACCCTAGATTTGTGTCGGACTATATCTCGTGGAAGGATGAAATAGTATGAATAAATTCATCAAAATATTATTTTTTATGAAAATATGACAGTCATTATTTGAATATGTTGGTAACCCGTTGTATAAAAGTGATAATGCCCTGGAAGCCGGTGTTTGGAGGATATATCGGCACAACACCCGTACAGAATAATCAGCATTAGTCCCCTGTAGCTCAGTTGGTAGAGCATGGCGCTTGCAACCCCCAGGGTTGTGGGTTCGTTTCCCACGGGGCCAGTATGAGAAATGTATGCACTCACTAACTGTAAGTCGCTTCTGGATAAGAGCGTCTGCTAAATAACTAAAATGTAAAATGATTATTCAACGCCACAATCCACATTATCATACAGCTATTATTCATGTTATTATCTAACAGCTACATTATCATACAGCTAGTATTCATGTTATTATCTATACAGCTAGCGTTATCATACAGCTATTATTCATGTTATTATCTATACAGCTACATTATATACAGCTATTATTCATGTTATTATCTATACAGCTGTGGGCGAGGCGACCTGTGGATTGGCTGGAAGACCATTCTATTTTTCTATAAGTAGGAAATTATTGGCTAATGTGTCTAGGGATTCCCATAACCATTATAATGGTAGAATGGTCCCCACAGCAATGACGTGTTTGAATTACAATGAGTCTCTTCCCCACACAGTAAGGCCTCTTGGTCAACCTATAATCACCCCTGCGTAGGGAGAGAACACACACACACACACACACACACGCTGATCTTACTATGAGGAGAACCATGCTGGTCCTATTAGGATATTTACTATGAGGAGAACCATGCTGGTCCTATTAGGATATTTACTATGAGGAGAACCATGCTGGTCCTATTAGGATATTTACTGTGAGGAGAACCATGCTGGTCCTATTAGGATATTTACTATGAGGAGAACCATGCTGGTCATATTAGGATATTTATCTATGAGGAGAACCATGCTGGTCCTATTAGGATATTTACTATGAGGAGAACCATGCTGGTCGTATTAGGATATTTACTATGAGGAGAACCATGCTGGTCCTATTAGGATATTTACTACGAGGAGAACCATGCTGGTCCTATTAGGATATTTACTATGAGGAGAACCATGCTGGTCCTATTAGGATATTTACTATGAGGAGAACCATGCTGGTCCTATGGATGATTTACTATGAGGAGAACCATGCTGGTCCTATTAGGATATTTACTATGAGGAGAACCATGCTGGTCCTATTAGGATATTTACTATGAGGAGAACCATGCTGGTCCTATTAGGATATTTACTATGAGGAGAACCATGCTGGTCCTATTAGGATATTTACTTATGAGGAGAACCATGCTGGTCCTATTAGGATATTTACTATGAGGAGAACCATGCTGGTCCTGTTAGGATATTTACTATGAGGAGAACCATGCTGGTCGTATTAGGATATTTACTATGAGGAGAACCATGCTGGTCCTATTAGGATATTTACTACGAGGAGAACCATGCTGGTCCTATTAGGAGTATTTACTATGAGGAGAACCATGCTGGTCCTATTAGGATATTTACTATGAGGAGAACCATGCTGGTCCTATTAGGATATTTTACTATGAGGAGAACCATGCTGGTCCTATTAGGATATTTACTTATGAGGAGAACCATGCTGGTCCTATTAGGATATTTACTATGAGGAGAACCATGCTGGTCCTATTAGGATATTTACTATGAGGAGAACCATGCTGGTCCTATTAGGATATTTACTATGAGGAGAACCATGCTGGTCCTACTAGGATATTTACATGAGGAGAACCATGCTGGTCCTATTAGGATATGTACTATGAGGAGAACCATGATGATTTACTATGTTTACACAGGTAGAGCTGGATCAAACACATGGAATAGAAACTCCACCAGCTCTACATTATTGATGAAACACTGCAGCAGAATAGAGCCGCAGCAGCCCAACAGCCAGATGTCTGGGTTTAACCAATATCAGACCACTAAGGGAGGGAGGGAGGGGGAGAGAGAGAGGGAGGGAGGAGAGAGAGAGAGAGAGAGAGAGAGAGAGAGAGAGAGAGAGAGAGAGAGGAGAGGGGAGGGAGGGAGAGAGAGAGAGAGAGAGAGACAAAAGGAGACAGAGAGAGAGAGAGACAGAGAGACAGAGAGCGAGAGAGAGATAGAGATGAGAGTGACAGACAGACAGACAGACAGAGAGAGAGAGAGAGAGAGAGAGAGAGAGAGAGAGAGACAGAGAGAGACAGAGAGAGACAGAGAGAGACGAGAGAGAGACAGAGAGAGAGAGACAGACATAGAGAGAGACAGAGATAGAGAGACAGAGAGAGAGACAGAGAGAGAGACAGAGAGAGAGACAGTATTGTTACAACACTGTATATATACATAATATGACATTTGAAATGTCTTTATTCTTTTTGAAACTTCTGTGTGTAATGTTTACTGTTAATATTTATTGTTTATTTCACTTTTGTTTACTATCTACTTCACTTGCTTTGGCAAAATGTTAACACACGTTTCCCATGCCAATAAAGCCCTTAAATTGAAATTGAAATTGAAATTGGAAATTGAATTGAGAGAGACAGAGAGAGACAGAGAGAGAGACAGAGAGAGAGACAGGAGAGAGACAGAGAGAGAGAGAGAGAGAGAGAGAGAGAGAGAGAGAGAGAGAGAGAGAGAGAGAGAGAGAGAGAGAGAGAGAGAGAGAGAGAGAGAGAGAGAGAGAGAGAGGGAGGGAGGGAGGGAGAGAGAGAGAGAGAGAGAGACACAGAGAGAGAGAGAGAGACAGAGAGAGAGAGAGACAGAGAGAGAGACAGAGAGCGAGAGAGAGATAGAGAGATAGAGAGTGACAGACAGACAGACAGACAGAGAGAGAGAGAGAGAGAGAGAGAGAGAGAGAGAGACAGAGAGAGAGACAGAGAGAGACAGAGAGAGACAGAGAGAGACAGAGAGAGAGAGACAGACATAGAGAGACAGAGATAGAGAGACAGAGAGAGAGACAGAGAGAGAGACAGAGAGAGAGACAGTATTGTTACAACACTGTATATATACATAATATGACATTTGGAAATGTCTTTATTCTTTTGAAACTTCTGTGTGTAATGTTTACTGTTAATATTTATTGTTTATTTCACTTTTGTTTACTATCTACTTCACTTGCTTTGGCAATGTTAACACACGTTTCCCATGCCAATAAAGCCCTTAAATTGAAATTGAAATTGAAATTGGAAATTGAATTGAGAGAGACAGAGAGAGACAAGAGAGAGACAGAGAGAGAGACAGAGAGAGAGACAGAGAGAGAGAGAGAGAGAGAGAGAGAGAGAGAGAGAGAGAGAGAGAGCGAGAGAGAGAGAGAGAGAGAGACAGACAGAGAGAGAGACAGAGAGAGAGAGAGAGAGAGAGAGAGAGAGAGAGAGAGAGAGAGAGAGAGAGAGAGAGACTGGGAGATCCATTGACCAAGGCTTTGTATTACATTATCACTAGGGAGTGGCTGATTGACCAAGGCTTTGTATTACATTATCACTAGGGAGTGGCTGATTGACCAAGGCTTTGTATTACATTATCACTAGGGAGTGGCTGATTGACCAAGGCTTTGTATTACATTATCACTAGGGAGTGGCTGAGCACGACAGGTAGATACAGTGGAGATGTAGTGGAGGTTTTTGACTGAACTATGCCTGCCATGTGATGAGTAAGCTTGCCTGATACCTGAAGACTTCTGTTAGCTCTATGAGCTAATGCCTAGGCTTTAGCTCAGTGGGCTAACTTTATAGTCTCGTCGTGCTGTGTGTGTGTGTGTGTGTGTGTCTGTATCCCAGCCCCAGGCTTCCAGGCGTCTGGCTACAGCTTCCACAGCCATGAGTGGAGGAACGCTCAAGCCCAGCCAAGGCAGCCTGTCCCCTGTCAGCACCCGCCAGAGAAACAACATCCTGGCAGACCTGGGCCTCAGCGACGACGAATGGGACAGACCCACCGCCGGCGGGTACATACAACCCTGTTGTCACCTTTAACCCCTGACCTCTACCCCTTGCCCTCTGACCTCTCTCAGCAACACCACCACTGGCCTCAGTCATGTTTCAGTGATTGTTCAGAATTCCCTGCCGGAACACACACACACACACCGTATACAATGACAGCCTAGAAACATTGCAACTTTTAAATAATATTAGTGAAATATTACTAGTATGTGCACATAATACTGATAGTAGGACTTCAATTTGAACTTGACCTTGGCTAACGGCTGTTTGTGTTTGATAAAGAAGCTCTTTATAATTCAGTCATTAGCATATCTTATATCATAAATTCCTTTTAGAAGCTTCTGAATAAAGTACAAAAGAACAGGAAGTGTGGAATAACTATCACTTTAGGCAGTATTGAAACCTTCAAAAGAGATTCAATTCTAAATAAAAGCACCCTCACAGAGTTCCCTTTGAGCTCTGGTCAAATATGTCTAGTGGTAGAGTAGTTTATTAAACCCCAAGGGGGGTTATTGGTTTTGCTGAAGAATCACATCCACAATAACAACAACAGACATTCCACAAGGAATAGGACAGAATAACCCCTAACATTACCTACAGGATACATGCTCCTGGTTCATAACTAGTCTGTATATCTCTGAGGGGATTTCTCCTCTATTGCTCAAAGGGAATCATCAAGGAGGTACAGCGATTCACCAGAATTGATCATCAATAACCCATCGTCAGAAAAGGGGGTTCAAAGGGAATCAAATTGGTGTATTGGTGTTCTTGATATATTGTTGATTGAAATACCTCTCCTCCTTGACGTTGTACAGAGCATCTACGCTGCCCACCGGCCTAATCACTGACAGCAGGTGAGGTACACGGCAGGGCTGTCTCCTTGTACCCCTTTAGTTCTCAAACCAACCAACCCAACCCTAACCTCACCTTACCCTTCCAATGCTGTAAGGGCAAGAATGTCCCCTCGCACCGCCTAATGTTCTCAAACCAACCCAAACCCAATCCTCTCACTGAAACCTCCCAGTCTCCCACCAAGCAAGCCACCTTGTCTCTCTCCTAACCCCAACACAACACACACTCACCTGTATGGCACAAGGCCCAACACCTGACCCCGCCCTCACCTGTATGGCACAAGGCACAAGGCCCAACACCTGACCCGCCCTCACCTGTATGGCACAAGGCCCATCACCTGACCCCGCCTCACCTGTATGGCACAAGGCCCAACACCTGACCCCGCCCTCACCTGTATGGCACAAGGCCCAACACCTGACCCCGCCCTCACCTGTATGGCACAAGGCCCAACACCTGACCCCGCCCTCACCTGTATGGCACAAGGCCCAACACCTGACCCCGCCCTCACCTGATGGCACAAGGCCCAACACCTGACCCCGCCTCACCTGAATGGCACAAGGCCCAACACCTGACCCCACCCTCACCTGAATGGCACAAGGTCCAACACCTGACCCCGCCCTCACCTGAATGGCACAAGGCCCAACACCTGACCCGCCTCACCTGTATGGCACAAGGCCCAACACCTGACCCCGCCCTCACCTGTATGGCACAAGGCCCAACACCTGACCCCGCCCTCACCTGAATGGCACAAGGCACAAGGCCCAACACCTGACCCCACCCTCACCTGAATGGCACAAGGTCCAACACCTGACCCCGCCCTCACCTGAATGGCACATGCCCAACACCTGACCCCGCCCTCACCTATATGGCACAAGGCCCAACACCTGACCCCGCCCTCACCTGTATGGCACAAGGCCCAACACCTGACCCCGCCCTCACCTGTATGGCACAAGGTCCAACACCTGACCCCGCCCTCACCTGATGGCACAAGGCCCAACACCTGACCCCGCCCTCACCTGTATGGCACAAGGTCCAACACCTGACCCCGCCCTCACCTGTATGGCACATGCCCAACACCTGTTCCCTTCCACCACTAACGTTCTCAACTCAAACCCTAACCCCCCACTGGAACCTTCCCTTAGCCTCAACAAGCTGTCTATGAAACACACCTCTCAGCCAGATTCTCCCAGCCCTTGGTCCAGCATGACACATCCATCTCCTTGTGTCCAAACTGTCTGGGTGAGGTGGTGTTATCTCTCTCCTCTCTGTTTGTGTCAATATCTCAGCCCTCTCCTACCTACCTACCTACCACTTAGATACCTACCTACCTACCTACCTACTTAGATACCTACCTACCTACCTTCCTACCTACCTACTCCTACATACCACCACGTAGATCTAGCCACCTACCTACCCACCACTTACCTGCCCACGTAGATACCCTAGCTACCTACCTACCTACCTAGATACCTACATACTACTGCACCTACCTAGCTTCCTGCCCCCTAGATACCTAGCTCTACCTACCACTCCTACCTGCCTACCTAGCCTCTACCTACCTACATTACCTACCTTCTCTTCTACTCACCTACCTTGCCTACCTCCTACCTACTCCTACACATAGATACCTGGCTAGCTATCTACCTAGCTACCTACCTACCTACCTAGATACCTACCTATCTACCTACCTACCTACCTACCTACCTACCTACCTACCTACCTACCTACCTACCTACCTACCTACCTAGATACCTAGCTATCTACCTAGCTACCTACCTACCTACCTACCTAGATACCTAGCTACCTACCTACCTACCTACCTACCTGCTACCTACCTACCTAGATACCTACCTACCTAGATACCCTGCCACCTACCTACCTGCCTAGATACCTACCTCCTACCCTACCTACCTACCTACCTAGATACCTGCCTACCTACCTACCTACCTACCTACCTGCCTACCTACCTAGCCTACCTAGATACCTAGCTACCTACCTACCTACCTACCTAGCTCAGCTGGTAGAGCGTCCCCTGTCAGCGCTTGTAACGCCAGGGTAGTGGGTTCGATCCCGGGACCACCCATACACAAAAATGTATGCACACATGACTGTAAGTCGCTTTGGGATAAAAGCGTCTGCTAAAATGGCATATTATTATTATACCTAGCTACCTACCTCCTAGAGACCTAGCTACCTACCTACCTACCTAGATACCTACCCACCTAGATACCCACCTACCTACCTACCTACCTACCTACCTACCTAGAGACCTGGCTACCTACCTACCTACCTACCTACCTACCTACCTACCTACCTAGAGACCTGGCTCCACCCACCTACCTACCTACTCCTACCTAGATACCTAGCTACCCACCTACCTGGATACCTCCTACCCTCACCTACCTACCTACCTACCTACCTACCTACCTACCTACCTACCTACCTACCTACATTTTAGTCATTTAGCAGACGCTCTTACCTACTTAGATACCTACCTACCTACCTACCTACCTACCTACCTACCTACCTACCTAGATACCTAGCTACCTACTTAGATACCTACCTACCTACCTACCTAGATACCTACCTACCTAGATACGTACCTACCTAGATACCTACCTACCTACCTACCTACATTTTAGTCATTTAGCAGACGCTCTTACCTACTTAGATACCTACCTACCTACCTACCTACCTACCTACCTAGATACCTACCTACCTACCTACCTACCTACCTACCTACCTAAATTTTAGTCATTTAGCAGACGCTCTTACCTACTTAGATACCTACCTACCTACCTACCTACCTACCTACCTACCTACCTACCTAGATACGTACCTACCTAGATACCTACCTACACCTACCTACCTACCTA
Source organism: Coregonus clupeaformis (assembly GCF_020615455.1). Taxonomy (NCBI): domain Eukaryota; kingdom Metazoa; phylum Chordata; class Actinopteri; order Salmoniformes; family Salmonidae; genus Coregonus; species Coregonus clupeaformis. The sequence goes on from NW_025537429.1 coordinate 30,466, forward strand.
CCTACCTACCTACCTACCTACCTACCTAGATACCTAGATACCTAGCTACCTACCTACATACCTACCTAGCTCAGCTGGTAGAGCGCGGCACTTGTAACGCCAGGGTAGTGGGTTCGATCCCCGGGACCACCCATACACAAAAATGTATGCACACATGACTGTAAGTCGCTTTGGATAAAAGCGTCTGCTAAATGGCATATTATTATTATTATTATACCTAGCTACCTACCTACCTAGAGACCTAGCTACCTACCTACCTACCTAGATACCTACCCACCTAGATACCTACCTACCTACCTACCTACCTACCTACCTAGATACCTACCTACCTAGATACCTACCTACCTACCTACCTACCTAGATACCTACCTACCTAGATACCTACCTACCTACCTACCTACCTACCTACCTACCTACCTACCTACCTAGCTACCTAGATACCTACCTACCCAGATACCTAGCTACCTACCTACCTACCTAGATACCTAGCTACCTACCTACCTACCTACCTAGCTACCGACCTACCTAGATACCTAGCTAGCTACCTACCTACCTGCCTGCCTACCTACCTACCTACAAACCCACCAACCTACCTACCTACCTACCTACCTACCTACCTACCTACCTAGATACCTATATACCTACCTACCTACCTACCTCTCTCCACCTACCTACCTCTACTCCACCTACTACCTACCTACCTAGACCCTCTACCTACCTGCCTACCTACCTCTGCACTTACCTACCTACCCCTCCTCTACGACCGACCGACCGATCTACCCTATCTACCTACCTAGATACCTCCTACACCTACCTGCCTTGCCTCGCCTACCTCCCACCTACCTAGATACCTACTCACCTCTTCCACCTACCTAGATAGCCTACCCTACCTACTCACCCTACCCACCTACCTACCTACCCACGCCTGGCTCCTACCTACCTACCTACCTACCTACCAGATCCATATCCCTACCTACCTACCTACCTACCTACCTACCTACCTACCTACCTACCTACCTACCTACCTACCTACATAGCTACCTACTTACCTAACTACCTACATACTTACCTGCCTACCTATCTACCTACATAGCAACCTACTTACCTGCCTACCTATCTACCTACCTAGCTACCGACCGACCGACCAATCTACCTACCTACCTACCTACCTACCTAGCTACCTACCTACCACTCTCTCTGCCTGCACGGTCCATTGACACCCTGCCCCACACGTTGTGGTCACCAGCCCTACATAGCCTACAGCCAGATCTCTACATAGCAACCTACTTACCTGCCTACCTATCTACCTACCTAGCTACCGACCGACCGACCAATCTACCTACCTACCTACCTACCTACCTAGCTACCTACCTACCACTCTCTCTGCCTGCACGGTCCATTGACACCCTGCCCCACACGTTGTGGTCACCAGCCCTCATCAGTGTTGGTCGCCTGCCCTGCCTGCCTGCCCTGCCTGCCTGCCCGCCCTCACCTGTATGGCACATGCCCAACACCTGTTCCCTTCCACCACTAACGTTCTCAACTCAAACCCTAACCCCCCACTGGAACCTTCCCTTAGCCTCAACAAGCTGTCTCTGAAACACACCTCTCAGCCAGATCTCCCAGCCCTTGGTCCAGCATGACACATCCATCTCCTTGTGTCCAAACTGTCTGGGTGAGGTGGTGTGTTATCTCTCTCCTCTCTGTTTGTGTCAATATCTCAGCCCTCTCCTACCTACCTACCTACCTACTTAGATACCTACCTACCTACCTACCTACCTACTTAGATACCTACCTACCTACCTTCCTACCTACCTACCTACATACCTACCTACGTAGATACCTAGCTACCTAGCTACCTACCTACCTACCTACCTACCTACCTACCTACCTGCCTACGTAGATACCTAGCTACCTACCTACCTACCTAGATACCTACATATCTACCTACCTACCTACCTAGCTACCTACCTAGATACCTAGCTACCTACCTACCTACCTACCTACCTACCTACCTACCTACCTACCTACCTACCTACCTACATAGATACCTAGCTAGCTATCTACCTAGCTACCTACCTACCTACCTAGATACCTACCTATCTACCTACCTACCTACCTACCTACCTACCTACCCTACCTCTACCTACCTACCTACCTACCTACCTACCTACATAGATACCTAGCTATCTACCTAGCTACCTACCTACCTACCTACCTACCTACCTAGATACCTAGCTACCTAGATACCTACCTACCTAGATACCTAGCTACCTACCTACCTACCTAGATACCTACCTACCTACCTACCTACCTACCTACCTAGATACCTAGCTACCTACCTAGCCTGGCCTAGATACCTACCTACCTACCTACCTACCTACCTCCTAACCTACCTGATACCTGCCTACCTACCTACCTACCTACCTACCTACCTACCTACCTAGATACCTAGATACCTAGCTACCTACCTACATACCTACCTAGCTCAGCTGGTAGAGCGTCCCCTGTCAGCGCTTGTAACGCCAGGGTAGTGGGTTCGATCCCCGGGACCACCCATACACAAAAATGTATGCACACATGACTGTAAGTCGCTTTGGATAAAAGCGTCTGCTAAATGGCATATTATTATTATTATACCTAGTTACCTACCTACCCTAGAGACCTAGCTACCTACCTACCTACCTAGATACCTACCCACCTAGATACTTCCTACCTCTACCTACCTACCTACCTACCTACCTACCTACCTACCTACCTACCTACCTACCTAGAGACCTAGCTACCTACTCACCTACTCCTACCTACCTACCTACCTACCTACCTACCTACCTACCTAGAGACCTAGCTACCTACCTACCCTACCTACCTACCTACCTAGATACCTAGCTACCTACCTACCTAGATACCTACCTACCTACCTACCTACCTACCTACCTACATTTTAGTCATTTAGCAGACGCTCTTACCTACTTAGATACCTACCTACCTACCTACCTACCTACCTACCTACCTACCTACCTACCTACCTACCTAGATACCTAGCTACCTACTTAGATACCTACCTACCTACCTACCTAGATACCTACCTACCTAGATACGTACCTACCTAGATACCTACCTACCTACCTACCCACCGCTCTCTTGGATACCTACCTACCTACCTACCTACCTACCTAGATACCTACCTACCTACCTACCTACCTACCTACCTACCTAAATTTTAGTCATTTAGGCAGACGCTCTTACCCACAGATACCTACCTACCTACCTACCTACCTACCTACCTACCTACCTACCTACCTACCTACCTACCTACCTAGATACGTACCTACCTAGATACCTACCTACCTACCTACCTACCTACCTACCTACCTACCTACCTAAATTTTAGTCATTTAGCAGACGCTCTTACCTACTTAGATACCTACCTACCTACCTACCTACCTAGATACCTACCCACCTAGATACCTACCTACCTACCTACCTACCTACCTACCTACCTACCTACCTACCTACCTACCTACCTACCTACCTAGCTACCTACTTAGGATACCTACCTACCTACCTACCTACCTACCTGAGATACCTACCTACCTACCTGGGACCTACCTACCTACCTACCTACC
>NW_025537430.1:0-15000 GCF_020615455.1 Coregonus clupeaformis
GGGAGAGGAGGAGGAGGAGGAGCGGAGAGGAGGAGGAGTGGAGAGGAGGAGGAGGAGTGGAGAGGAGGAGGAGGAGGAGTGGAGGAGGAGGAGGAGGACAGGAGGAGTGGAGAGGAGGAGGAGGAGCGGAGAGGAGGAGGAGGAGGAGTGAGGAGGAGGAGGAGGAGGAGGACAGGAGGAGGGAGAGGGAGGAGGAGGAGGAGTGGAGAGGAGGAGGAGGAGAGAGGAGGAGGAGGAGGAGGAGGAGGGAGGAGGAGGAGGAGGAGGAGGAGGACAGGAGGAGTGGAGAGGAGGAGGAGGAGCGGAGAGGAGGAGGAGGAGGAGGGGAGGAGGAGGAGGAGGAGGAGGAGGAGGAGTGAAGAGAAGGAGGAGGAGGAGTAGGAGGAGTGGAGAGCAGGAGTGGCGAGGAGGAGGAGTGGAGAGCAGGAGGAGTGGAGAGGAGGAGGAGGAGGAGCGGAGAGGAGGAGGAGGAGGAAGAAAGAAGCATAACTATGAACTCACTGATATAGGCTACACTTCCTTACTTAATAATAATAATAATAATAATATGCCATTTAGCAGACGCTTTTATCCAAAGCGACTTACAGTCATGCGTGCATACATTTTTGTGTATGGGTGGTCCCGGGGTTCGAACCCACTACCTTGGCGTTACAAGCGCCGTGCTCTACCAGCTGAGCTACAGAGGACCACACAAACTCACATACAGCCTAAGTACACACACAGAGACAGAGACAGAGACAGAGACAGAGACAGAGACAGAGACAGAGACAGAGACAGAGACAGAGACAGAGACAGAGACAGAGACAGAGACAGAGACAGAGACAGAGACAGAGACAGAGACAGACAGACAGACAGACAGACAGACAGACAGACAGACAGACAGACAGACAGACAGACAGACAGACAGACAGACAGACAGACAGACAGACAGACAGACAGACAGACAGACACACACACACACACAGACACAGACACAGACACAGACACAGACACAGACAGGAATCATTGTAATTCCATTCAGCAGACCAACAACAAAAGCTCTTCTATAAATGACAGTAGCCAGTGTTGCTGTCCATCCTGGTAATACTCCTGGTAATACTGATGGTAATACTGCTGGTAATACTCCTGGTAATACTGATGGTAATACTGCTGGTAATACTCCTGGTAATACTGATGGTAATACTGATGGTAATACTCCTGGTAATACTCCTGGTAATACTCCTGGTAATACTCCTGGTAATACTCCTGGTAATACTCCTGGTAATACTCCTGGTAATACTGATGGTAATACTCCTGGTAATACTCCTGGTAATACTCCTGGTAATACTCCTGGTAATACTCCTGGTAATACTGATGGTAATAGCATTATAGCAGAGGTGAAATTACGTTGCTGAACACACTCACGCACACATATTCATAGCATAACATTAGGTGGCTGTGTGGAGCTGGATCAGACAGCCATACCTGCCGTAGTGATGACAACACAATCCTCTGTCTATGGTGTCTTCAGCCACCTTACATACAGCCTAATGAAAGAAGGACATTAACCTTCCGCCGTTATCAAGCCATCTATTTCAACACACACACACACACACTTTCCCCAGACATCAACAGGCTGCTGATAAAAACCTTCCAGATGAACAATTCTAATCCACCGGCTGCTCTGGGAGCAGGTTGTGTGTCTGGGAGCATGTCTGTCTGTGTGTATGAGTGTGTTAATATAACTCCTCACTGACAGACCAGGCTAATATAACTCCTCACTGATAGACCAGGCTACTATAACTCCCCACTGACAGACCAGGCTAATATAACTCCCCACTGACAGACCAGGCTAATATAACTCCTCACCGACAGACCAGGCTAATATAACTCCTCACTGACAGACCAGGCTAATATAACTCCCCACTGACAGACCAGGCTAAAATAACTCCTCACCGACAGACCAGGCTAATATAACTCCTCACTGACAGACCAGGCTAATATAACTCCTCACCGACAGACCAGGCTAATATAACTCCTCACTGACAGACCAGGCTAATATAACTCCTCACTGACAGACCAGGCTAATATAACTCCTCACTGACAGACCAGGCTAATATAACTCCTCACTGACAGACCAGGCTAATATAACTCCTCACTGACAGACCAGGCTAATATAACTCCTCACTGACAGACCAGGCTAAAATAACTCCTCACTGACAGACCAGGCTAATATAACTCCTCACTGACAGACCAGGCTAATATAACTCCTCACTGACAGACCAGGCTAATATAACTCCTCACTGACAGACCAGGCTAAAATAACTCCTCACTGACAGACCAGGCTAAAATAACTCCTCACTGACAGACCAGGCTAAAATAACTCCTCACTGACAGACCAGGCTAAAATAACTCCTCACTGACAGACCAGGCTAATATAACTCCTCACTGACAGACCAGGCTAATATAACTCCTCACTGACAGACCAGGCTAATATAACTCCTCACTGACAGACCAGGCTAATATAACTTCCTCACTGATAGACCAGGCTAATATAACTCCTCACTGACAGACCAGGCTAAAATAACTCCTCACTGACAGACCAGGCTAATATAACTCATCCACTGACAGACCAGGCTAAAATAACTCCTCACTGACAGACCAGGCTAATATAACTCATCCACTGACAGACCAGGCTAAAATAACTCCCCACTGACAGACCAGGCTAATATAACTCATCCACTGACAGACCAGGCTAAAATAACTCCCCACTGACAGACCAGGCTAAAATAACTCCCCACTGACAGACCAGGCTAAAATAACTCCTCACTGACAGACCAGGCTAATATAACTCATCCACTGACAGACCAGGCTAAAATAACTCCCCACTGACAGACCAGGCTAAAATAACTTCCTCACTGACAGACCAGGCTAAAATAACTCATCCACTGACAGACCAGGCTAAAATAACTCCTCACTGACAGACCAGGCTAATATAACTCATCCACTGACAGACCAGGCTAAAATAACTCCCCACTGACAGACCAGGCTAAAATAACTCCTCACCGACAGACCAGGCTAAAATAACTCCCCACTGACAGACCAGGCTAAAATAACTCCCCACTGACAGACCAGGCTAAAATAACTCCTCACTGACAGACCAGGCTAATATAACTCATCCACTGACAGACCAGGCTAAAATAACTCCCCACTGACAGACCAGGCTAAAATAACTCCTCACCGACAGACCAGGCTAAAATAACTCATCCACTGACAGACCAGGCTAAAATAACTCCCCACTGACAGACCAGGCTAAAATAACTCCCCACTGACAGACCAGGCTAAAATAACTCCCCACTGACAGACCAGGCTAAAATAACTCCCCACTGACAGACCAGGCTAAAATAACTCCCCACTGACAGACCAGGCTAAAATAACTCCTCACTGACAGACCAGGCTAATATAACACATCCACTGACAGACCAGGCTAAAAATAACTCCCCACTGACAGACCAGGCTAAAATAACTTCCTCACTGACAGACCAGGCTAAAATAACTCATCCACTGACAGACCAGGCTAAAATAACTCCTCACTGACAGACCAGGCTAATATAACTCATCCACTGACAGACCAGGCTAAAAATAACTCCCCACTGACAGACCAGGCTAAAATAACTCCTCACTGACAGACCAGGCTAATATAACTCATCCACCGACAGACCAGGCTAAAATAACTCCCACTGACAGACCAGGCTAAAATAACTCCTCACCGACAGACCAGGCTAATATAACTCCTCACTGACAGACCAGGCTAAAATAACTCCTCACTGACAGACCAGGCTAATATAACTCCTCACTGACAGACCAGGCTAAAATAACTCCCCACTGACAGACCAGCTAAAATAACTCCCACTGACAGACCAGCTAAAATAACTCCCCACTGACAGACCAGGCTAATATAACTCCTCACTGACAGACCAGGCTAAAATAACTCCCCACTGACAGACCAGGCTAAAATAACTTCCCCACTGACAGACCAGGCTAAAATAACTCCCCACTGACAGACCAGCTAAAATAACTCCCCACTGACAGACCAGGCTAAAATAACTCCTCACTGACAGACCAGGCTAATATAACTCATCCACTGACAGACCAGGCTAAAATAACTCCCCACTGACAGACCAGGCTAAAATAACTCCTCACCGACAGACCAGGCTAAAATAACTCATCCACTGACAGACCAGGCTAAAATAACTCCCCACTGACAGACCAGGCTAAAATAACTCCCCACTGACAGACCAGGCTAAAATAACTCCCCACTGACAGACCAGGCTAAAATAACTTCCTCACCGACAGACCAGGCTAAAATAACTTCCTCACCGACAGCCCAGGCTAAAATAACTCATCCACTGACAGACCAGGCTAAAATAACTCCCCACTGACAGACCAGGCTAAAATAACTCCCCACTGACAGACCAGGCTAAAATAACTTCCTCACTGAGAGACCAGGCTAAAATAACTTCCTCACTGAGAGACCAGGCTAAAATAACTTCCTCACTGACAGACCAGGCTAAAATAACTCCCCACTGACAGACCAGGCTAAAATAACTCCTCACCGACAGACCAGGCTAAAATAACTCTCACCGACAGACCAGGCTAAAATAACTTCCCCACTGACAGACCAGGCTAAAATAACTTCCTCACTGATAGACCAGGCTAAAATAACTTCCTCACTGACAGACCAGGCTAAAATAACTTCCCCACTGACAGACCAGGCTAATATAACTTCCTCACTGGGATAGACCAGGCTAAAATAACTTCCTCACTGATAGACCAGGCTAAAATAACTCCTCACTGATAGACCAGGCTAATATAACTCCTCACTGATAGACCAGGCTAATATAACTCCTCACTGATAGACCAGGCTAATATAACTCCCTCACTGACAGACCAGGCTAATATAACTCCTCACTGATAGACCAGGCTAATATAACTCTCACTGATAGACCAGGCTAATATAACTCCTCACTGACAGACCAGGCTAATATAACTCCTCACTGACAGACCAGGCTAATATAACTCCTCACTGACAGACCAGGCTAATATAACTCCTCACTGACAGACCAGGCTAATATAACTCCTCACTGACAGACCAGGCTAATATAACTCCTCACTGACAGACCAGGCTAATATAACTCCTCACTGACAGACCAGGCTAATATAACTCCTCACTGACAGACCAGGCTAATATAACTCCTCACTGACAGACCAGGCTAATATAACTCCTCACTGACAGACCAGGCTAATATAACTCCTCACTGACAGACCAGGCTAATATAACTCCTCACTGACAGACCAGGCTAATATAACTCCTCACTGACAGACCAGGCTAATATAACTCCTCACCGACAGACCAGGCTAATATAACTCCTCACCGACAGACCAGGCTAATATAACTCCTCCACTGACAGACCAGGCTAATATAACTCCTCCACCGACAGACCAGGCGGCTAATATAACTCCTCACTGACAGACCAGGATAAAATAACTTCTCACCGACAGACCAGGCTAAAATAACTTCCTCACTGACAGACCAGGCTAAAATAACTTCCTCACTGACAGACCAGGCTAAAATAACTCCCCACTGACAGACCAGGCTAAAATAACTTCACTGACAGACCAGGCTAAAATAACTTCCTCACTGATAGACCAGGCTAAATAACTTCCTCACTGACAGACCAGGCTAAAATAACTTCCCACTGACAGACCAGGCTAATATAACTTCCTCACTGATAGACCAGGCTAAAATAACTTCCTCACTGATAGACCAGGCTAAAATAACTCCTCACTGATAGACCAGGCTAATATAACTCCTCACTGATAGACCAGGCTAATATAACTCCTCACTGATAGACCAGGCTAATATAACTCCTCACTGACAGACCAGGCTAATATAACTCCCTCACTGATAGACCAGGCTAATATAACTCCTCACTGACAGACCAGGCTAATATAACTCCTCACTGACAGACCAGGCTAATATAACTCCTCACTGACAGACCAGGCTAATATAACTCCTCACTGACAGACCAGGCTAATATAACTCCTCACTGACAGACCAGGCTAATATAACTCCTCACTGACAGACCAGGCTAATATAACTCCTCACTGACAGACCAGGCTAATATAACTCCTCACTGACAGACCAGGCTAATATAACTCCTCACCGACAGACCAGGCTAATATAACTCCTCACTGACAGACCAGGCTAAAATAACTTCCTCACCGACAGACCAGGCTAAAATAACTTCCTCACTGACAGACCAGGCTAAAATAACTTCCTCACTGACAGACCAGGCTAAAATAACTCCCCACTGACAGACCAGGCTAAAATAACTCCTCACCGACAGACCAGGCTAAAATAACTCCTCACCCGACAGACCAGGCTAAAATAACTCCTCACCGACAGACCAGGCTAAAATAACTTCCCACTGACAGACCAGGCTAAAATAACTTCCCCACTGACAGACCAGGCTAAAATAACTTCCTCACTGATAGACCAGGCTAAAATAACTTCCTCACTGACAGACCAGGCTAAAATAACTTCCCACTGACAGACCAGGCTAATATAACTTCCTCACTGATAGACCAGGCTAAAATAACTTCCTCACTGATAGACCAGGCTAAAATAACTCCTCACTGATAGACCAGGCTAATATAACTCCTCACTGATAGACCAGGCTAATATAACTCCTCACTGACAGACCAGGCTAATATAACTCCTCACTGATAGACCAGGCTAATATAACTCCTCACTGATAGACCAGGCTAATATAACTCCTCACTGACAGACCAGGCTAATATAACCTCACTGACAGACCAGGCTAATATAACTCCTCACTCGACAGACCAGGCTAATATAACTCCTCACTGACAGACCAGGCTAATATAACTCCTCACTGACAGACCAGGCTAATATAACTCCTCACTGACAGACCAGGCTAATATAACTCCTCACTGACAGACCAGGCTAATATAACTCCTCACTGACAGACCAGGCTAATATAACTCCTCACTGACAGACCAGGCTAATATAACTCCTCACTGACAGACCAGGCTAATATAACTCCTCACTGACAGACCAGGCTAATATAACTCCTCACTGACAGACCAGGCTAATATAACTCCTCACTGACAGACCAGGCTAATATAACTCCTCACTGACAGACCAGGCTAATATAACTCCTCACCGACAGACCAGGCTAATATAACTCCTCCACTGACAGACCAGGCTAATATAACTCCTCCACCGACAGACCAGGCTAAAATAACTCCCCACTGACAGACCAGGCTAAAATAACTCCCCACTGACAGACCAGGCTAAAATAACTCCCCACTGACAGACCAGGCTAAAATAACTCCCCACTGACAGACCAGGCTAAAATAACTCCTCACTGACAGACCAGGCTAATATAACACATCCACTGACAGACCAGGCTAAAATAACTCCCCACTGACAGACCAGGCTAAAATAACTTCCTCACTGACAGACCAGGCTAAAATAACTCATCCACTGACAGACCAGGCTAAAATAACTCCTCACTGACAGACCAGGCTAATATAACTCATCCACTGACAGACCAGGCTAAAATAACTCCCCACTGACAGACCAGGCTAAAATAACTCCTCACTGACAGACCAGGCTAATATAACTCATCCACTGACAGACCAGGCTAAAATAACTCCCCACTGACAGACCAGGCTAAAATAACTCCTCACCGACAGACCAGGCTAATATAACTCCTCACTGACAGACCAGGCTAAAATAACTCCTCACTGACAGACCAGGCTAATATAACTCCTCACTGACAGACCAGGCTAAAATAACTCCCCACTGACAGACCAGCTAAAATAACTCCCCACTGACAGACCAGCTAAAATAACTCCCCACTGACAGACCAGGCTAATATAACTCCTCACTGACAGACCAGGCTAAAATAACTCCCCACTGACAGACCAGGCTAAAATAACTTCCCCACTGACAGACCAGGCTAAAATAACTCCCCACTGACAGACCAGCTAAAATAACTCCCCACTGACAGACCAGGCTAAAATAACTCCTCACTGACAGACCAGGCTAATATAACTCATCCACTGACAGACCAGGCTAAAATAACTCCCCACTGACAGACCAGGCTAAAATAACTCTCACCGACAGACCAGGCTAAAATAACTCATCCACTGACAGACCAGGCTAAAATAACTCCCCACTGACAGACCAGGCTAAAATAACTCCCCACTGACAGACCAGGCTAAAATAACTCCCCACTGACAGACCAGGCTAAAATAACTTCCTCACCGACAGACCAGGCTAAAATAACTTCCTCACCGACAGCCCAGGCTAAAATAACTCATCCACTGACAGACCAGGCTAAAATAACTCCCCACTGACAGACCAGGCTAAAATAACTCCCCACTGACAGACCAGGCTAAAATAACTTCCTCACTGAGAGACCAGGCTAAAATAACTTCCTCACTGAGAGACCAGGCTAAAATAACTTCCTCACTGACAGACCAGGCTAAAATAACTCCCCACTGACAGACCAGGCTAAAATAACTCCTCACCGACAGACCAGGCTAAAATAACTCCTCACCGACAGACCAGGCTAAAATAACTTCCCCACTGACAGACCAGGCTAAAATAACTTCCTCACTGATAGACCAGGCTAAAATAACTTCCTCACTGACAGACCAGGCTAAAATAACTTCCCCACTGACAGACCAGGCTAATATAACTTCCTCACTGATAGACCAGGCTAAAATAACTTCCTCACTGATAGACCAGGCTAAAATAACTCCTCACTGATAGACCAGGCTAATATAACTCCTCACTGATAGACCAGGCTAATATAACTCCTCACTGATAGACCAGGCTAATATAACTCCTCACTGACAGACCAGGCTAATATAACTCCTCACTGATAGACCAGGCTAATATAACTCCTCACTGATAGACCAGGCTAATATAACTCCTCACTGACAGACCAGGCTAATATAACTCCTCACTGACAGACCAGGCTAATATAACTCCTCACTGACAGACCAGGCTAATATAACTCCTCACTGACAGACCAGGCTAATATAACTCCTCACTGACAGACCAGGCTAATATAACTCCTCACTGACAGACCAGGCTAATATAACTCCTCACTGACAGACCAGGCTAATATAACTCCTCACTGACAGACCAGGCTAATATAACTCCTCACTGACAGACCAGGCTAATATAACTCCTCACTGACAGACCAGGCTAATATAACTCCTCACTGACAGACCAGGCTAATATAACTCCTCACTGACAGACCAGGCTAATATAACTCCTCACTGACAGACCAGGCTAATATAACTCCTCACCGACAGACCAGGCTAATATAACTCCTCACCGACAGACCAGGCTAATATAACTCCTCCACTGACAGACCAGGCTAATATAACTCCTCCACCGACAGACCAGGCTAATATAACTCCTCACTGACAGACCAGGCTAAAATAACTTCCTCACCGACAGACCAGGCTAAAATAACTTCCTCACTGACAGACCAGGCTAAAATAACTTCCTCACTGACAGACCAGGCTAAAATAACTCCCCACTGACAGACCAGGCTAAAATAACTTCCCCACTGACAGACCAGGCTAAAATAACTTCCTCACTGATAGACCAGGCTAAAATAACTTCCTCACTGACAGACCAGGCTAAAATAACTTCCCCACTGACAGACCAGGCTAATATAACTTCCTCACTGATAGACCAGGCTAAAATAACTTCCTCACTGATAGACCAGGCTAAAATAACTCCTCACTGATAGACCAGGCTAATATAACTCCTCACTGATAGACCAGGCTAATATAACTCCTCACTGATAGACCAGGCTAATATAACTCCTCACTGACAGACCAGGCTAATATAACTCCTCACTGACAGACCAGGCTAATATAACTCCTCACTGACAGACCAGGCTAATATAACTCCTCACTGACAGACCAGGCTAATATAACTCCTCACTGACAGACCAGGCTAATATAACTCCTCACTGACAGACCAGGCTAATATAACTCCTCACTGACAGACCAGGCTAATATAACTCCTCACTGACAGACCAGGCTAATATAACTCCTCACTGACAGACCAGGCTAATATAACTCCTCACTGACAGACCAGGCTAATATAACTCCTCACTGACAGACCAGGCTAAAATAACTTCCTCACCGACAGACCAGGCTAAAATAACTTCCTCACTGACAGACCAGGCTAAAATAACTTCCTCACTGACAGACCAGGCTAAAAATAACTCCCCACTGACAGACCAGGCTAAAATAACTCCTCACCGACAGACCAGGCTAAAATAACTCCTCACCGACAGACCAGGCTAAAATAACTCCTCACCGACAGACCAGGCTAAAATAACTTCCCCACTGACAGACCAGGCTAAAATAACTTCCCCACTGACAGACCAGGCTAAAATAACTTCCTCACTGATAGACCAGGCTAAAATAACTTCCTCACTGACAGACCAGGCTAAAATAACTTCCCCACTGACAGACCAGGCTAATATAACTTCCTCACTGATAGACCAGGCTAAAATAACTTCCTCACTGATAGACCAGGCTAAAATAACTCCTCACTGATAGACCAGGCTAATATAACTCCTCACTGATAGACCAGGCTAATATAACTCCTCACTGACAGACCAGGCTAATATAACTCCTCACTGATAGACCAGGCTAATATAACTCCTCACTGATAGACCAGGCTAATATAACTCCTCACTGACAGACCAGGCTAATATAACTCCTCACTGACAGACCAGGCTAATATAACTCCTCACTGACAGACCAGGCTAATATAACTCCTCACTGACAGACCAGGCTAATATAACTCCTCACTGACAGACCAGGCTAATATAACTCCTCACTGACAGACCAGGCTAATATAACTCCTCACTGACAGACCAGGCTAATATAACTCCTCACTGACAGACCAGGCTAATATAACTCCTCACTGACAGACCAGGCTAATATAACTCCTCACTGACAGACCAGGCTAATATAACTCCTCACTGACAGACCAGGCTAATATAACTCCTCACTGACAGACCAGGCTAATATAACTCCTCACTGACAGACCAGGCTAATATAACTCCTCACTGACAGACCAGGCTAATATAACTCCTCACTGACAGACCAGGCTAATATAACTCCTCACCGACAGACCAGGCTAATATAACTCCTCCACTGACAGACCAGGCTAATATAACTCCTCCACCGACAGACCAGGCTAATATAACTCCTCACTGACAGACCAGGCTAAAATAACTTCCTCACCGACAGACCAGGCTAAAATAACTTCCTCACCGACAGACCAGGCTAATATAACTCCTCACCGACAGACCAGGCTAATATAACTCCTCACCGACAGACCAGGCTAATATAACTCCTCCACTGACAGACCAGGCTAATATAACTCCTCCACCGACAGACCAGGCTAATATAACTTCCCTCACTGACAGACCAGGCTAAAATAACTTCCTCACCGACAGACCAGGCTAAAATAACTTCCTCACTGACAGACCAGGCTAAAATAACTTCCTCACCGACAGACCAGGCTAAAATAACTCCCCACCGACAGACCAGGCTAAAATAACTTCCCCACTGACAGACCAGGCTAAAATAACTTCCTCACTGATAGACCAGGCTAAAATAACTTCCTCACTGACAGACCAGGCTAAAATAACTTCCCCACTGACAGACCAGGCTAATATAACTTCCTCACTGATAGACCAGGCTAAAATAACTTCCTCACTGATAGACCAGGCTAAAATAACTCCTCACTGATAGACCAGGCTAATATAACTCCTCACTGATAGACCAGGCTAATATAACTCCTCACTGATAGACCAGGCTAATATAACTCCTCACTGACAGACCAGGCTAATATAACTCCTCACTGATAGACCAGGCTAATATAACTCCTCACTGACAGACCAGGCTAATATAACTCCTCACTGACAGACCAGGCTAATATAACTCCTCACTGACAGACCAGGCTAATATAACTCCTCACTGACAGACCAGGCTAATATAACTCCTCACTGACAGACCAGGCTAATATAACTCCTCACTGACAGACCAGGCTAATATAACTCCTCACTGACAGACCAGGCTAATATAACTCCTCACTGACAGACCAGGCTAATATAACTCCTCACTGACAGACCAGGCTAATATAACTCCTCACTGACAGACCAGGCTAAAATAACTTCCTCACCGACAGACCAGGCTAAAATAACTTCCTCACTGACAGACCAGGCTAAAATAACTTCCTCACTGACAGACCAGGCTAAAATAACTCCCCACTGACAGACCAGGCTAAAATAACTCCTCACCGACAGACCAGGCTAAAATAACTCCTCACCGACAGACCAGGCTAAAATAACTCCTCACCGACAGACCAGGCTAAAATAACTTCCCCACTGACAGACCAGGCTAAAATAACTTCCCCACTGACAGACCAGGCTAAAATAACTTCCTCACTGATAGACCAGGCTAAAATAACTTCCTCACTGACAGACCAGGCTAAAATAACTTCCCCACTGACAGACCAGGCTAATATAACTTCCTCACTGATAGACCAGGCTAAAATAACTTCCTCACTGATAGACCAGGCTAAAATAACTCCTCACTGATAGACCAGGCTAATATAACTCCTCACTGATAGACCAGGCTAATATAACTCCTCACTGACAGACCAGGCTAATATAACTCCTCACTGATAGACCAGGCTAATATAACTCCTCACTGATAGACCAGGCTAATATAACTCCTCACTGACAGACCAGGCTAATATAACTCCTCACTGACAGACCAGGCTAATATAACTCCTCACTGACAGACCAGGCTAATATAACTCCTCACTGACAGACCAGGCTAATATAACTCCTCACTGACAGACCAGGCTAATATAACTCCTCACTGACAGACCAGGCTAATATAACTCCTCACTGACAGACCAGGCTAATATAACTCCTCACTGACAGACCAGGCTAATATAACTCCTCACTGACAGACCAGGCTAATATAACTCCTCACTGACAGACCAGGCTAATATAACTCCTCACTGACAGACCAGGCTAATATAACTCCTCACTGACAGACCAGGCTAATATAACTCCTCACTGACAGACCAGGCTAATATAACTCCTCACTGACAGACCAGGCTAATATAACTCCTCACTGACAGACCAGGCTAATATAACTCCTCACCGACAGACCAGGCTAATATAACTCCTCCACTGACAGACCAGGCTAATATAACTCCTCCACCGACAGACCAGGCTAATATAACTCCTCACTGACAGACCAGGCTAAAATAACTTCCTCACCGACAGACCAGGCTAAAATAACTTCCTCACCGACAGACCAGGCTAAAATAACTCCTCACCGACAGACCAGGCTAAAATAACTCCTCCACCGACAGACCAGGCTAAAATAACTCCTCCACCGACAGACCAGGCTAAAATAACTCCTCCACCGACAGACCAGGCTAAAATACCTTCCTCACCAACAGACCAGGCTAAAATAACTCCTCACCGACAGACCAGGCTAAAATAACTTCCCCACTGACAGACCAGGCTAAAATACCTTCCTCACCGACAGACCAGGCTAAAATAACTCCTCACTGACAGACCAGGCTAAAATAACTCCTCCACCGACAGACCAGGCTAAAATACCTTCCTCACCGACAGACCAGGCTAAAATAACTCCTCCACCGACAGACCAGGCTAAAATACCTTCCCCACTGATAGACCAGTACAGGACAGCAGTGCTGAAAATAAGTTACAAACAATGCGAAAAAACAAACAAAATAGCACAGTTGGTTAAGAGCCTGTAAAACGGCAGCCTTCCCCTCCGGCGCCATTGTATACAAATGGCACCCTATTCTCTATGTAGTGCACTACTTTTGACCAGAGTCCTATGGACCCTATTCCCTATGTAGTGCACTACTTTTGACCAGAGTCCTATGGACCCTATTCCCTATGTAGTGCACTACTTTTGACCAGAGCCCTATGGACCCTATTCCCTATGTAGTGCACTACTTTGACCAGAGCCCTATGGACCCTATTCCCTATGTAGTGCACTACTTTTGACCAGAGTCCTATGGACCCTATTCCCTATGTAGCGCACTACTTTTGACCAGAGTCCTATGGACCCTGGTGGAAAGAAGTGCAATATAAAAGGGAACAGGGTGTCATTTGGGACGTATCCCAGGTCTGCTGGCAGGCTGACTGACAGGTTTACACCCTCACAACTCATTGTGATGTCCTGTGTGATTATGGTGTCTGCTGCAGCAGGTCTCAGCCTTGGAAGGCTGAAACGGTCCATGTGTCTGGTTCCTTATCTGTGAGCCAGAGGCCTCAGAACATACCGGATGCCTCCTAAATGGCACCCTATACAGTGCACTACGTTTGTGCACTATAAAAGGGAATAGGGTGTCATTTGGTATGTTCAAAAAAAAAAAAAAAAAAAAAAAAAAAAGAATAATCATAATAATAATAATAATAAATAAAAAAACTAAACTAAAAATAAAAAAAATAATATGAAATAAAAAATAAAATAATAATAAACATTGTAAAGTGGTTATCCCACTGGCTATAAGGTGAATGCACCTATTTGTAAGTCGCTCTGGATAAGAGCGTCTGCTAAATGACGTAAATGTAAAAATTTGGGACGCAGGTACAGTAACCTTGACGAGGTAACTACAGCGATATTACTGTGACTGATAGGTACTGTAGTGTCGCCCAAGGGTGTCGGTGTCAGTGAAACAGGGTTTCTCAACCCAGTCCTCAGGGGACCACCGGCCATGTCACATATATGATAATAATATGCCAACACTAGCACACCTGTTTCTACTTATAGATATGTACTAGATAGCTAAAATATTCAACTAAACCCCCTCTCCAGGAC
>NW_025537430.1:20000-34099 GCF_020615455.1 Coregonus clupeaformis
ACACACTGGGGTTAACACGCTGGGGGAGGCAGGACACACTGGGGTTAACACGCTGGGGGAGGCAGAACACACTGGGGTTAACACGCTGGGGGAGGCAGAACACGCTGGGGGAGGCAGAACACACTGGGGTTAACACGCTGGGGGGAGGCAGAACACACTGGGGGAGGCAGAACACACTGGGGGGAGGCAGAACACGCTGGGGAGGCAGAACACACTGGGGGAGGCAGAACACGCTGGGGGAGGCAGAACACACTGGGGTTAACACGCTGGGGGAGGCAGAACACACTGGGGTTAACACACTGGGGGAGGCAGAACACGCTGGGGGACGCAGAACACACTGGGGTTAACACGCTGGGGGAGGCAGAACACACTGGGGTTAACACGCTGGGGGAGGCAGAACACACTGGGTTAACACACTGGGGGAGGCAGAACACACTGGGGTTAACACGCTGGGGGAGGCAGAACACACTGGGGTTAACACACTGGGGGAGGCAGAACACGCTGGGGGAGGCAGAACACACTGGGGTTAACACGCTGGGGGAGGCAGAACACACTGGGGTTAACACGCTGGGGGAGGCAGAACACACTGGGGTTAACACGCTGGGGGAGGCAGAACACACTGGGGTTAACACGCTGGGGGAGGCAGAACACACTGGGGGAGGCAGAACACACTGGGGTTAACACGCTGGGGGAGGCAGAACACACTGGGGGAGGCAGAACACACTGGGGTTACCACGCTGGGGGAGGCAGAACACACTGGGGGAGGCAGAACACACTGGGGTTACCACGCTGGGGGAGGCAGGACACACTGGGGTTACCACGCTGGGGGAGGCAGAACACACTGGGGTTACCACGCTGGGAGAGGCAGAACACACTGGGGTTAACACGCTGGGGGAGGCAGAACACACTGGGGAGGTTAACACACTGGGGAGGCAGAACACACTGGGGGGAGGCTGAACACACTGGGGGAGGCAGAACACACTGGGGTTAACACGCTGGGGAGGCAGAACACACTGGGGTTAACACGCTGGGGGAGGCAGAACACACTGGGGTTAACACGCTGGGGGGAGGCAGGACACACTGGGGTTGACACGCTGGGGAGGCAGAACACACTGGGGTTAACACGCTGGGAGGCAGAACACGCTGGGGGAGGCAGAACACACTGGGGTCCACGCTGGGGGAGGCAGGACACACTGGGGTTGAACTACGCTGGGGGAGGCAGAACACACTGGGGGGAGGCAGAACACACTGGGGTTAACACGCTGGGGGGAGGCAGGACACACTGGGGTTAACACGCTGGGGGAGGCAGAACACGCTGGGGGAGGCAGGACACGCTGGGGGAGGCAGAACACACTGGGGTTAACACGCTGGGGGAGGCAGGACACACTGGGGTTAACACGCTGGGGGAGGCAGAACACGCTGGGGGAGGCAGGACACGCTGGGGAGGCAGAACACACTGGGGTTAACACGCTGGGGGAGGCAGAACACGCTGGGGGTTAACACACTGGGGGAGGCAGAACACACTGGGGTTAACACGCTGGGGGAGGCAGAACACACTGGGGTTAACACACTGGGGGAGGCAGAACACACTGGGGTTAACACGCTGGGGGAGGCAGAACACACTGGGGTTACTGGGGGAGGCAGAACACACTGGGGTTAACACGCTGGGGAGGCAGGACACACTGGGGTTAACACGCTGGGGGAGGCAGAACACGCTGGGGTTAACACACTGGGGAGGCAGAACACACTGGGGTTACCACGCTGGGGGAGGCAGAACACACTGGGGTTAACACGCTGGGGGAGGCAGAACACACTGGGGTTAGGGGGAGGCAGGACACACTGGGGTTAACACGCTGGGGAGGAAGAACACACTGGGGGAGGCAGAACACACTGGGGTTAACACGCTGGGGGAGGCAGAACACACTGGGGAGGCAGAACACACTGGGGTTACCACGCTGGGGAGGCAGAACACACTGGGGGAGGCAGAACACACTGGGGTTACCACGCTGGGGGAGGCAGGACACACTGGGGTTACCACGCTGGGGGAGGCAGAACACACTGGGGTTAACACGCTGGGGGAGGCAGAACGGACACTGGGGTTAACACGCTGGGGGAGGCAGGACACACTGGGGTTAACACGCTGGGGAGGCAGAACACACTGGGGTTAACACGCTGGGGAGGCAGAACACACTGGGGTTAACACGCTGGGGAGGCAGAACACACTGGGGGAGGCAGAACACGCTGGGGGAGGCAGAACACACTGGGGGTTACCACGCTGGGGGGAGGCAGAACACACTGGGGTTAACACGCTGGGGGAGGCAGAACACACTGGGGTTAACACGCTGGGGGAGGCAGAACACACTGGGGTTAACACGCTGGGGGAGGCAGGACACACTGGGGTTAACACGCTGGGGAGGCAGAACACACTGGGGTTAACACGCTGGGGGAGGCAGAACACACTGGGGTTACCACGCTGGGGGAGGCAGAACACACTGGGGTTACCACGCTGGGGGAGGCAGAACACACTGGGGTTAACACGCTGGGGGAGGCAGAACACACTGGGGGTTAAACACGCTGGGGGAGGCAGGACACACTGGGGTTAACACGCTGGGGGAGGCAGAACACGCTGGGGGAGGCAGGACACGCTGGGGGAGGCAGAACACACTGGGGTTAACACGCTGGGGAGGCAGGACACACTGGGGTTAACACGCTGGGGAGGCAGAACACACTGGGGTTAGGCAGGACACGCTGGGGGAGGCAGAACACACTGTTAACACACTGGGGGAGGCAGAACACGCTGGGGTTAACACGCTGGGGGAGGCAGAACACACTGGGGTTAACACGCTGGGGGAGGCAGAACACACTGGGGTTAACACGCTGGGGGAGGCAGAACACACTGGGGGAGGCAGAACACACTGGGGTTAACACGCTGGGGGAGGCAGAACACACTGGGGTTAACACACTGGGGGAGGCAGGACACAGGGTTAACACGCTGGGGGAGGCAGAACACACTGGGGTTAACACGCTGGGGGAGGAAAGGGCAGAACACACTGGGGTTAACACGCTGGGGAGGCAGAACACACTGGGGTTAACACGCTGGGGAGGCAGAACACACTGGGGTTAACACGCTGGGGGAGGCAGAACACACTGGGGTTAACACGCTGGGGAGGCAGAACACACTGGGGTTAACACGCTGGGGAGGCAGAACACACTGGGAACACGCTGGGGAGGCAGAACACACTGGGGTTACCACGCTGGGGGAGGCAGAACACACTGGGGGAGGCAGAACACACTGGGGAGGCAGAACACACTGGGGTTACCACGCTGGGGAGGCAGGACACACTGGGGTTACCACGCTGGGGAGGCAGAACACACTGGGGGAGGCAGAACACACTGGGGTTAACACGCTGGGGGGAGGCAGAACACACTGGGGTTAACACGCTGGGGGAGGCAGGACACACTGGGGTTAACACGCTGTGGGAGGCAGAACACACTGGGGTTACCACGCTGGGGGAGGCAGAACACACTGGGGTTAACACGCTGGGGGAGGCAGAACACACTGGGGGGCAGAACACACTGGGGGAGGCAGAACACACTGGGGTTAACACGCTGGGGGAGGCAGAACACACTGGGGTTAACACGCTGGGGGAGGCAGAACACACTGGGGTTAACACGCTGGGGGAGGCAGAACACACTGGGGAGGCAGAACACACTGGGGTTACCACGCTGGGGGAGGCAGAACACACTGGGGGAGGCAGAACACACTGGGGTTACCACGCTGGGGGAGGCAGGACACACTGGGGTTAACACGCTGGGGGGAGGCAGAACACACTGGGGAGGCAGAACACACTGGGGTTAACACGCTGGGGGGAGGCAGAACACACTGGGGTTAACACGCTGGGGGAGGCAGAACACACTGGGGGTTAACACGCTGGGGGGAGGCAGAACACACTGGGGTTACCACGCTGGGGGGAGGCAGAACACACAGTTCACACGCTGGGGGAGGCAGAACACACTGGGGGAGGCAGAACACACTGGGGTTAACACGCTGGGGGAGGCAGAACACACTGGGGTTAACACACTGGGGGAGGCAGGACACACTGGGGTTAACACGCTGGGGGAGGCAGAACACACTGGGGTTAACACGCTGGGGGAGGCAGAACACACTGGGGTTAACACGCTGGGGGAGGCAGAACACACTGGGGTTAACACGCTGGGGGGAGGCAGAACACACTGGGGTTAACACGCTGGGGGAGGCAGAACACACTGGGGTTAACACGCTGGGGGAGGCAGAACACGCTGGGGGAGGCAGAACACACTGGGGTTAACACGCTGGGGGAGGCAGAACACACTGGGTTAACACGCTGGGGAGGCAGAACACACTGGGGTTAACACGCTGGGGGAGGCAGAACACACTGGGGTTAACACGCTGGGGGAGGCAGAACACACTGGGGTTAACACGCTGGGGGAGGCAGAACACACTGGGGTTAACACGCTGGGGGGAGGCAGAACACACT
The DNA here is from genome assembly GCF_020615455.1 of Coregonus clupeaformis. Classification (NCBI taxonomy): domain Eukaryota; kingdom Metazoa; phylum Chordata; class Actinopteri; order Salmoniformes; family Salmonidae; genus Coregonus; species Coregonus clupeaformis. The sequence goes on from NW_025537430.1 coordinate 24,518, forward strand.
GGGGTTAACACGCTGGGGGAGGCAGAACACACTGGGTACAGCTGGGGAGGCAGAACACACTGGGGTTAACACGCTGGGGGAGGCAGAACACACTGGGTGGGGAGGCAGAACACACTGGGGTTAACATGCTGGGGGAGGCAGAACACACTGGGGTTAACACGCTGGGGGAGGCAGAACACGCTGGGGGAGGCAGAACACACTGGGGTTAACACGCTGGGGGAGGCAGGACACACTGGGGTTAACACGCTGGGGGAGGCAGAACACACTGGGGTTAACACGCTGGGGGAGGCAGAACACACTGGGGTTAACACGCTGGGGGAGGCAGAACACACTGGGGGAACACGCTGGGGAGGCAGAACACACTGGGGGTTACCACGCTGGGGGAGGCAGAACACACTGGGGTTAACACGCTGGGGAGGCAGAACACACTGGGGAGGCAGAACACACTGGGGTTAACATGCTGGGGGGAGGCAGAACACACTGGGGTTAACATGCTGGGGGAGGCAGAACACACTGGGGTTAACACGCTGGGGGAGGCAGAACACACTGGGGGAGGCAGAACACACTGGGGTTAACACGCTGGGGGAGGCAGAACACACTGGGGTTAACACGCTGGGGGAGGCAGAACACACTGGGGTTAACACGCTGGGGAGGCAGAACACACTGGGGTTAACACGCTGGGGGAGGCAGAACACACTGGGGTTAACACGCTGGGGGAGGCAGAACACACTGGGGTTAACACGCTGGGGGAGGCAGAACACACTGGGGGAGCACCACGCTGGGGAGGCAGAACACCCTGGGGTTAACACGCTGGGGGGAGGCAGAACACACTGGGGTTAACACGCTGGGGAGGCAGGACACACTGGGGTTAACACGCTGGGGGGAGGCAGAACACACTGGGGTTAACACGCTGGGGAGGCAGAACACACTGGGGTTAACGCGCTGGGGGAGGCAGGACACACTGGGGTTAACACGCTGGGGAGGCAGAACACACTGGGGTTAACACGCTGGGGGAGGCAGAACACACTGGGGTTAACACGCTGGGGGAGGCAGAACACACTGGGGTTAACACGCTGGGGGAGGCAGAACACGCTGGGGGAGGCAGAACACGCTGGGGTTAACACGCTGGGGGAGGCAGGACACGCTGGGGGAGGCAGAACACACTGGGGTTAACACGCTGGGAGGCAGAACACACTGGGGTTAACACGCTGGGGGAGGCAGGACACACTGGGGTTAACACGCTGGGGGAGGCAGAACACACTGGGGTTAACACGCTGGGGGAGGCAGAACACACTGGGGTTAACACGCTGGGGGAGGCAGGACACACTGGGGTTAACACGCTGGGGGAGGCAGAACACACTGGGGTTAACACGCTGGGGAGGCAGAACACGCTGGGGGAGGCAGAACACACTGGGGTTAACACGCTGGGGGAGGCAGAACACACTGGGGTTAACACGCTGGGGGAGGCAGAACACGCTGGGGAGGCAGGACACACTGGGGTTAACACGCTGGGGAGGCAGAACACACTGGGGTTAACACGCTGGGGGAGGCAGAACACACTGGGTTACACGCTGGGGAGGCAGAACACACTGGGGTTAACACGCTGGGGGAGGCAGAACACACTGGGGTTAACACGCTGGGGGAGGCAGAACACACTGGGGTTAACACGCTGGGAGGCAGAACACACTGGGGTTACCACGCTGGGGGAGGCAGAACACACTGGGGTTAACACGCTGGGGGAGGCAGGACACACTGGGGTTAACACGCTGGGGGAGGCAGGACACACTGGGGTTAACACACTAACACACACACGCATGCGCAGGCATGGACGACGCACATAAGCATGTACACACACACACACACACACACACTCGTTGATGTGACAAACGGGGACTTCAGAAAAAACAGCAACATTTGGACACCCCATTCTAAACATCCTACTGGCCACACGCATATTTCAGATTTACTGGATGCAGGTAACCAAGCGGTTAGAGCGTTAGGCCAGTAACCGAGAGGTCGCTAGTTCGAATCCCCAAGTCAACAAAGTGCAAAATCTGTCAATGTGCCCTTGAGCAAGGCACTTAACCCTAATCGCTCCAGGGTTGCCGTTGATAATGGTAGACCGTGGCCGTGACCCCACTCTCCGAGATTGTCTCAGGGAGAGTTGGGATACGCAAAAAAAACAAAAACACTTCCAATTCACACATGCGTATTAATACACGTGTGAAATAGGACAAATATAAGCTCCCACCTAATAATGATTATTATATGCACACAGTGGCTTCAGTACCTGTAGCAGAGTGGGTACTCCTCTCCATCAGGTAGATGGGGTATTTCTGGGGGTGTGATGAAGACCGTGTGCTCGCTGCGCTGTGATTCGTCGATCTCTATCAGCCTGGTCTCATCTGGCTTATCGCTGTCCACCTGAGGGGAGGGACATGAAAACGTTCACGTGCTGGAAGGGAACTAGGCCTCAGTGTTGTATTAACAGCCTACCAAACAATGCAGTTTATCCACTAGTCAGTTCCTATACTAGGAGATAGTCCTTCACTGTGTGTGTAGCTAGTCATTATACTAGGAGATAGTCCTTCACTGTGTGTAGCTAGTCCTTATACTAGGAGATAGTCCTTCACTGTGTGTGTAGCTAGTCCTTATACTAGGAGATAGTCCTTCACTGTGTGTAGCTAGTCCTTATACTAGGAGATAGTCCTTCACTGTGTGTGTAGCTAGTCCTTATACTAGGAGATAGTCCTTCACTGTGTGTAGTCCTTATACTAGGAGATAGTCCTTCACTGTGTGTGTAGCTAGTCCTTATACTAGGAGATAGTCCTTCACTGTGTGTGTAGCTAGTCCTTATACTAGGAGATAGTCCTTCACTGTGTGTGTAGCTAGTCCTTATACTAGGAGATAGTCCTTCACTGTGTGTGTAGCTAGTCCTTATACTAGGAGAAAGTCCTTCACTCTGTGTGTAGCTAGTCCTTATACTAGGAGATAGTCCTTCACTCTGTGTGTAGCTAGTCCTTATACTAGGAGATAGTCCTTCACTGTGTGTGTAGCTAGTCCTTATACAAGGAGATAGTCCTTCACTGTGTGTGTAGCTAGTCCTTATACTAGGAGATAGTCCTTCACTGTGTGTGTAGCTAGACCTTATACTAGGAGATAGTCCTTCACTGTGTGTGTAGCTAGTCCTTATACTAGGAGATAGTCCTTCACTGTGTGTGTAGCTAGTCCTTATACTAGGAGATAGTCCTTCACTCTGTGTGTAGCTAGTCCTTATACTAGGAGATAGTCCTTCACTGTGTGTGTAGCTAGTCCTTATACAAGGAGATAGTCCTTCACTGTGTGTGTAGCTAGTCCTTATACTAGGAGATAGTCCTTCACTGTGTGTGTAGCTAGTCCTTATACTAGGAGATAGTCCTTCACTGTGTGTGTAGCTAGTCCTTATCCCAGGAGATAGTCCTTCACTGTGTGTGTAGCTAGTCCTTATACTAGGAGATAGTCCTTCACTGTGTGTGTAGCTAGTCCTTATCCCAGGAGATAGTCCTTCACTGTGTGTGTAGCTAGTCCTTATACTAGGAGATAGTCCTTCACTGTGTGTAGCTAGACCTTATACTAGGATAATTTACATGTTGAGAACCACTTTAAAATAAACTGATGATTAAGGTTAGGTTGTACAGTGTGTGACAGTGTGATTAAGGTTAGGTTGTACAGTGTGTGACAGTGTGATTCAGGTTAGGTTGTACAGTGTGTGACAGTGCGATTCAGGATAGGTTGTACAGTGTGTGACAGTGTGATTAAGGTTAGGTTGTACAGTGTGTGACAGTGTGATTCAGGTTAGGTTGTACAGTGTGTGACAGTGTGATTAAGGTTAGGTTGTACAGTGTGTGACAGTGTGATTAAGGTTAGGTTGTACAGTGTGTGACAGTGTGATTCAGGATAGGTTGTACAGTGTGTGACAGTGTGATTAAGGTTAGGTTGTACAGTGTGTGACAGTGTGATTCAGGATAGGTTGTACAGTGTGTGACAGTGTGATTAAGGTTAGGTTGTACAGTGTGTGACAGTGTGATTAAGGTTAGGTTGTACAGTGTGTGACAGTGTGATTAAGGTTAGGTTGTACAGTGTGTGACAGTGTGATTAAGGTTAGGTTGTACAGTGTGTGACAGTGTGATTAAGGATAGGTTGTACAGTGTGTGACAGTGTGATTCAGGATAGGTTGTACAGTGTGTGACAGTGTACTAGTGTTCCACTAGCCAGAGAGACAGTGATGATGTAAAAACCTGCCAGATGCTACACATCCAAAGCTGCGTTTCTTTGTTTCTGGTGGAGAACATTGAGTTCAGCTGATCTGGACATGGAGCTCTCTGAGAGAGGGTGTGTGGATGTGTAATCCTGTCAGGGACACCACAGTGCAGTGAGGGAGTCATTGGGATAAGCCCTTCTGGTGAGTAAACCGGATATACTTAGGGAGTAGGGAGAGAAGGAGGGATCGAGGTAGGGAGGGAGGAGGGAGGGATAGAGGAAGGGAGGGAGGAGGGAGGGAGGGAGGGAGGGAGGAGGAATCGAGGTAGGGAGGGAGGGATAGAGGAAGGAGGGGGGGGATAGAGGTAGGGAGGGATAGAGGTAGGGAGGGAGGAGGGAGGGATAGAGGAAGGGAGGGGGAGGGAGGGATAGAGGAAGGAGGGAGGAGGGAGAGATAGAGAAGGGAGGAGGGAGAGAGAGATAGAGAAGGGAGGGGGGAGGAGGGATAGAGGAAGGGAGGGAGGAGGGAGGGATAGAGGGAAGGGAGGGGGAGGGAGGGGTAGAGAAGGGAGGGAGGAGGGAGAGATAGAGGAAGGGAGGGGAGGGAGGGATAGAGGGGAAGGAGGAGGGAGGGATAGAGAAGGAGGGGAGGAGGGATACTCCTTTCCTCAGACTAGAGAAGAGGAAGGAGGAGGGTTAGAAAGAAGGGTGAGGAGGAGTGGAGGAAGGAAGGAGGGGAGAGAGGAATATCCTTACCTCACACTAGAGAAGAAAGAAGGGTGAGGGGCTTTGGATGCTGGCATACACACCCCTCCCTCCCTGCCTCCCTCCCTGCCTCCCTCCCTGCCTCCATCGAAGTAAATCAAGGTGACAGTCTGAGCTGAGAAGAGTTGTCTTGTGAGTTCTACACTGTTAACAAACAGCTTGGCACAGCGAGTACAACACACTCAATTACCTCAGGAAAACACCAAGGGTCATCTATTTCCCTAGCCACTGGTTTTAGCACCAGACACCAGTGTAATGTAAAGGCTACCCATACACCCCACAGATACTGACTACTGACTGTCATGTTTCACTACAAACAGAGGACCACAGATACTGATTACTGAATGTCATGTTTCACTACATCAGACAGAGGACCACAGATACTGATTACTGAATGTCATGTTTCACTACATCAGGCAGAGGACCACAGATACTGATTACTGAATGTCATGTTTCACTACATCAGACAGAGGCCCACAGATACTGACTACTGACTGTCATGTTTCACTACATCAGACATAGAGGACCACAGATACTGATTACTGAATGTCATGTTTCACTACATCAGACATAGAGGACCACATATACTGATTACTGAATGTCATGTTTCACTACATCAGACATAGAGGACCACAGATACTGATTACTGAATGTCATGTTTCACTACATCAGACATAGAGGACCACAGATACTGATTACTGAATGTCATGTTTCACTACATCAGACATAGAGGACCACAGATACTGATTACTGAATGTCATGTTTCACTACATCAGACATAGAGGACCACATATACTGATTACTGAATGTCATGTTTCACTACATCAGGCAGAGGCCCACAGATACTGACTACTGACTGTCATGTTTCACTACATCAGACATAGAGGACCACAGATACTGATTACTGAATGTCATGTTTCACTACATCAGACATAGAGGACCACAGATACTGATTACATACACACAGGCAAAGACCCAATGGACTACACACACCACGCACGCACACGTACGCACATGCACACACACACACTAAGACCCAATGGACCACACAATTCGATCAGGGCTTCAGTACACTGACAATCCCTCTCCCTGGGAGAGACAAGAAGACACGCTTTAGAAGACTCAACTCTAATCCTCCACATCAACTCTACCGTCAAGCCTTTTAGAAATCACTGAGCTGCTAAAAAAGCCCTTCTCGGCAACAAGTCATTAAAAATTCAAGGCTGAACTCATTAGAGGAAAAACAGTTGGGGTTTTTCTACCACAGACACCACTGCAATGTACTGCTCTTAAGTCCTACTGCAGCAGATTGATATAATGTTCCACAATGAAACTTGGGATGATGCAGACTTGGTGTAAAGCAGAGTTGAGAGTGACTGGCTGTGTTTTAATAAAGAAGGGGAGGTAGCAGAGTTGAGAGTGACTGGCTGTGTTATAATAAAGAAGGGAAGGTAGCAGAGTTGAGAGTGACTGGCTGTGTTATAATAAAGAAGGGGAGGTAGCAGAGTTGAGAGTGACTGGCTGTGTTATAATAAAGAAGGAGTTGTAGCAGAGTTGAGAGTGACTGGCAATGTGTTATAATAAAGAAGGAGGGTAGAAGAGTTGAGAGTGACTGGCTGTATGTTATAATAAAGAAGGATTGTAGAGTTGAGAGTGACTGGCTGTGATTTAGTCAAAGAAGCAAGGTAGCGAGTTGAGAGTGACTTTCTGTGTTTTAATAAAGAAGGGAAGGTTGCAGGAGTTGAGAGTGACTGGCTGTGTTTTTCTGAGGGAAGGTAGCAGAGTTGAGAGTGACTGGCTGTTTTTTTTTATTATTTTTTATTTCACCTTTGTTTAGAACCAGGTAAGCCAGTTGAGAACAGGTTCTCATTTGCAACTGCGACCTGGCCAAGATAAAGCAAAGTAGTGCAATAAAAACAACACAGAGTTACATATGGGGTAAAGAAAAAAAAACAAAGTCAGAAAATACGACTAGAAAAGATATATACATAAGTGTGAGCAAATGTAGCAAGTTATGGAGGTAAGCAATAACAATGGGCTGTAGCGCAGAATAATTACATAGTATTAACACTGGAATGCTAGATGTGACAAGAGATTATGTGCAAATAGAGATACTGGGGTGCAAAAGAGCAAATTAAATATAAATATAGGGATGAGGTGTTAGGTGGGCTAATTTCAGATGGGCTGTGTACAGGTGCAGTGATCGGGTATGGTGCTCCTGACAACTGATGCTTAAAGTTATTGGGAGTAAGAGTCTCAGCTTAGAGATTTTGCATCGTTCCAGTCGATTGGAGCAGAGAACTGGAAGGAAAATGGCCAAAGGAGTGTTGGCTTTGGGAATGACCAGTAGACATATACTCTGCTCGTTAGACTACGGGTGGGTGCTGCTATGGTGACCAATGAGCTAAGATAGGGCGGGGATTTGCCCCTAGCAGTGATTTATAGATGGCCTGGAGCCAGTGGGTTTGGCTGACGAACATGTAGTGAGGACCAGCCAACAAGAGCGTACAAGTCTACAGTGGTGGGTAGTGTATGGGGCTTTGGAGACAAAACGGATGGCACTGTGATAGACTGCATCCAATTTGCTGAGTAGAGTGTTGGAGCTATTTTGTAAATGACATCGCGAAGTCGGTCGAGTAGGATAGCGTCAGTTTCCGAGGGCATGTTGGCTAGCATGAGGAAGGATGGCTTTAGTTGCGCGAAATAGGAAGCCATTCTAGATTTCAACTTTGGATTGGAGATTCTTTGTGTGAGTCTGGAGGTTATGTGCAAAATAGACTGGCTGTGTTTTAATAGAAGAAGGGGAAGGTTGCAGAGTTGAGAGTGACTTTGGCTGTGTTTTTAAAGAAGAAGTGTAGCAGAGTTGAGAGTGACTGGCTGTGTTTTAATAAAGAATGGAAGGTAGCAGAGTTGAGAGTGACTGGCTGTGTTTTAATAAAGGCGAAGCGTTGCAGAGTTGAGTGACTTGGCTTGTGATTTAATGTAGAAGAAGTAGCTGAGTTGAGAGTGACTGGCTGTGTTTTAATAAAGAAGGAAGGTTGCAGAGTTGAGAGTGACTGCTGTGTTTTAATAAAGAAGGGAAGGTTGCAGAGTTGAGAGTGACTGTGTGATTTAATAAAGAAGGGAAGGTAGCAGAGTTGAGGGAGTGACTGGCTAGTGTTATAATAAAGAAGGGGAGGTACAGAGGTTGAGGAGATCACTGGCTGTGTTTTAATAAAGAAGGGAAGGTAGCAGAGTTGAGAGTGACTGGCTGTGATTTAATACAAGGGAAGGTAACAGAGTAGTGAGAGTGACTGGCTGTGTTTGTAATAAAGAAGGGAAGGTAGCAGAGTTGAGAGTGACTGGCTGTGTTTTAATAAAGAAGGAAGTCAGCAGAGTTGAGGATGACTGGCTGTGTATTTCTACAGAAGTGGAAGGTAGCAGAGTTGAGAGTGACTGGCTGTGTTTTAATAAAAGAAGGTAGCAGAGTTGAGAGTGACTTGGCTGTGTTTTAATAAAGAAGGGAAGGTTGCAGAGTTGAGGAGTGACTGCCTGTGTTTTAATAAAGAATGGAAGGTTACAGAGTTGAGATGACTGGCTGTGTTATGATAAAAGTACAGGGAAGGTGCAGGAGTTGAGAGTGACTTGGCTGTGTTTTAATGAAGGAAGGTAGCAGAGTTGAGGAGTGACTGGCTGTGTTTTTAATGGAAGAAGGGACTTGGCAGAGTTGAGAGTGACTGGCTGTGTATTTCTACAGAAGGGAAGGTAGCAGAGTTGAGAGTGACTGGCTGTGTTTTTCTACAGAAGGAAGGTAGCAGAGTTGAGAGTGACTGGCTGTGGATTTAATAAAGGAAAAGGTAGCAGAGTTGAGTGACATTGGCTGTGTTTTTCTACGGAAGGGAAGGTAGCAGAGGTTGAGGAGTGACTGGCTGTGGTTTTTTCTACAGAAGGGAAGGGCAGAGTTGAGGAGTGACTGGCTGAAGTGTTTTAATAAAGAAGGGAAGGTAGCAGAGTTGAGAGTGACTGGCTGTGTTTTAATAAAGAAGGGAAGGTAGCAGAGTTGAGAGTGACTGGCTGTGTTTTATATATTCACACTAGCATACCCTGTAGAATGAAGCAATATATTCACACTAGCATACCCTGTAGAATTAAGCAATATATTCACACTAGCATACCCTGTAGAATTAAGCAATATATTCACACTAGCATACCCTGTAGAATTAAGCAACATATTCACACTACCATACCCTGTAGAATGAAGCAATATATTCATACAAGCATACCCCGTAGAATATAATATGCCATTTAGCAGACGCTTTTATCCAAAGCGACTTACGGTAATGCGTTCATACATTTTTGTGTATGGGTGGTCCCGGGGATCGAACCCACTACCCTGGCATTACAAGCGCCGTGCTCTACCAGCTGAGCTACAGAGGACCACCCAATGAAGCAATATATTCACACCAGCATACCCTGTAGAATGAAGCAATATATTCACACTAGCATACCCTGTAGAATGAAGCAATATATTCACACTAGCATACCCTGTAGAATGAAGCAATATATTCACACCAGCATACCCTGTAGAATTAAGCAATA
>NW_025537431.1:0-34001 GCF_020615455.1 Coregonus clupeaformis
AACAAGTTCAAACAGGTGCCGTTGAATACAGGTAACGAGTGGAGGACAGAGGAGCCTCTTAAAGAAGAAGTTACAGGTCTGTGAGAGCCAGAAATCTTGCTTGTTTGTAGGTGACCAAATACTTATTTTCCACCATAATTTGCAAATAAATGTATAAAAAAATCCTACAATGTGATTTTCTGGAGAAAAAAAATCTCAATTTGTCTGTCATAGTTGACGTGTACCTATGATGAAAATTACAGGCCTCTCTCATCTTTTTAAGTGGAAGAACTTGCACAATTGGTGGCTGACTAAATACTTTTTTTCCCTACTGTAGTTGTACATCCTAGCTACAGTGAGGGAAAAAAGCATTTGATCCCCTGCTGATTTTGTACGTTCACCCACTGACAAAGACATGATCAGTCTATAATTTTAATGGTAGGTTTATTTGAACGGTGAGAGACAGAATAACAACAAAAAAATCCAGAGAAACGCATGTCAAAAATGTTATAAATTGATTTGCATTTTAATGAGGGAAATAAGGCTGTGTGTTTTGGGTCATTGTCATGCTGGAATACCCATCCACGACCCATTTTAAATGCCCTGGCTGAGGGAAGGATGTTCTCACCCAAGATTTGACGGTACATGGCCCCGTCCATCGTCCCTTTGATGCGGTGAAGTTGTCCTGTCCCCTTAGCAGAAAAATACCCCCAAAGCATAATGTTTCCACCTCCATGTTTGACGGTGGGGATGGTGTTCTTGGGGTCATAGGCAGCATTCCTCCTCCAAACACGGTGAGTCGAGTTGATGCCAAAGAGCTCGATTTTGGTCTCATCTGACCACAACACTTTCACCCAGTTCTCCTCTGAATCATTCAGATGTTCATTGGCAAACTTCAGACGGGCCTGTATATGTGCTTTCTTGAGCAGGGGGACCTTGCGGGCGCTGCAGGATTTCAGTCTTTCACGGCGTAGTGTGTTACCAATTGTTTTCTTGGTGACTATGGTCCCAGCTGCCTTGAGATCATTGACAAGATCCTCCCGTGTAGTTCTGGGCTGATTCCTCATCATTCTCATGATCATTGCAACTCCACAAGGTGAGATCTTGCATGGAGCCCCAGGCCGAGGGAGATTGACAGTTATTTTGTGTTTCTTCCATTTGCGAATAATCGCACCAACTGTTGTCACCTTCTCACCAAGCTGCTTGGCGATGGACTTGTAGCCCATCCCAGCCTTGTGTAGGTCTACAATCTTGTCCCTGACATCCTTGGAGAGCTCTTTGGTCTTGGCCATGGTGGAGAGTTTGGAATCTGATTGATTGAATGCTTCTGTGGACAGGTGTCTTTTATACAGGTAACAAACTGAGATTAGGAGCACTCCCTTTATAAAAGACACCTGGGAGCCAGAAATCTTTCTGATTGAGAGGGGGTCAAATACTTATTTCCCTCATTAAAATGCAAATCAATTTATAAAATTTTTGACATGCGTTTTCTGGATTTTTGTTGTTGTTATTCTGTCTCTCTCTGTTCAAATAAACCTACCATTCAAATTATAGACTGATCATTTCTTTGTCAGTGGGCAAACATACAAAATCATCAGGGGATCAAATACTTTTTTCCCTCACTGTAAGTTACATGGACTCATTTTGTGTTAAATAATAGTGGTTAACATGATTGTTTAATGACTCTGTCTCCTACACATACAATTATCTGTAAGGTCCCTCTATCGAGTAGTGAAATTCATGCACAGATTCAACCACAAAGACCAGGGAGGTTTTTCAATGCCTCGCAAAAAAAGGGCAGCATTTGGTAGATCTGTATATCCCCCAAAAACAGACGCTGAATATGCCTTTGAGCATGGTGAAGTTATTAATTAGGCTTTGGATGGTGTATCAATACACACAGTCACTACACAGATATGGGCGTCCTTCCTAACTCATTTGCCGGATAGGAAAGAAACTGCTCAGGGATTTCACCATGATGCCAATGGTGATTTTAAAACAGTTACAGGGTGAGAAAACTGAGGATGGATCAACAACATTGTAGTTACTCCACAATATTAACCTAAATGACAGCGTGAGAAGAAGGAAGCCTGTACAGAAAAATTCTTAAACAAGCACTTAAGTAATACAGCAAAAGAAGTGTCAAAGAAATGAACTAGGGTTAAATCCAACACAAGACAAGTACTACTCTTCATATTTTCAAGCATGGTGGTGGCTGCATCATGTTATCGGTATGCTTGTCATCGTCAAGGACTAAGGAGTTTTTTTGTTTGTTGATAAAATGAAATGGAATAGAGCTTAGCACAGGCTGTAACGATCCCTGCAGTCTGAGTCGGTTTCTGTCTGGGTACTAGTTTTTCTGCTCGGGATCTCCAGTTTCCCGAGGGTTCTGGAACGCTCCCTGCCTGGTTGCCGGGCAACGTTGCTAGCGGGAGCTCTCTTGATTTCCGCTACCTGCATCCCATCAGCAATCTGCACACCTGGTCCTGATCATCACCCTTCTTAGGCTCTGTCCTAACATCCATTCCCTGCCGGATCGTTAGCCATGAACAGTATGTTTATCAGTGGATCAGCCTTAGAGCATGTAGCGTTAGTTTTGTTGTTTTGCACCTTGTTTGCTTGTTTTGTACTTACCTCCGTTTTGTTCCATCTGCAGTCACTCATCCGGAACCTTCACCCAACCTCTGCCTGATGGTCGGCGGCTGCCGAGCCATTACTGGACCTACCACTGCACCCTCAACAACCCATCCACGCCACCCGCTCTGTTCCCTGGATTATTCAGCCTCACTCGTGGATCTATTAAATAAACACTCACCTTTGTTTCAACCTACCTTGTCCTGGTCTGCTTCTGGGTTCTGGCTTAGTAAACCGTGACAGAACGATCCGCCAGTAATGAACCCAGCGGACCTGGACTCTGTTCGCCATGCCATTACCCATCAGGAGAAGATGTTGGGCCATCATAGCACGGAGCTACAGGAGATCGCGTTGGCAGTTCGGAACCTTTCTACCGGTCTGACGGAGGTCCAGAACCAGCGCAAGTTTCCGGTGGAGGATCCACTACCGGTTTCACCCATCTCGCCTGCCGCTTCTGGAGCTGTGTCCTTCCGTGAGCCCAAGGTTCCGACGCTCGGATAAATATGAGGGGAGCTGGGAAGATGCCGTTCTTTCCTTATGCAGTGTGGGTTAGTGTTCGATCTACAGCCCTACTCTTATGCCGCAGACAAGGCTAGGATAGCCTTTGTGATTGAGTTGCTGCGTGGTCGAGCGCTGGAGTGGGCTTCAGCCGTTTGGGAACGACAAGACCCCTGCATGGCTTCATACCAGGGGTTCACGGCCGAGATGAGGAAGCTCTTCGACCATTCCGTCCGAGGGAGGGACGCAGCTAGGCGCCTGTTTTCGCTTCGCCAAGGAACTTCGCAGCGTGGCCGACTTCGTGATCGAGTTCAAGACGTTGGCTGTGGAGAGTGGGTGGAATGAGGAGTCTCTGCAAGCGGCCTTTACCAGGGTCTGTCGGAGCAGCTCAAGGATGAGTTGATCTCCTATCCGGAGCCTAGTGACCTGGACAGCTTGGTAGCCTTGTCTATTCGGGTGGATAATCGAGTCCGAGAGCGAAGGAGGGAGAAGCAATGGGTTCCGTCCAATCGATCAGCTTCTCAGGTTCCAGTCGGGTCGGGATTGGACCAGAATACGTCGATCATCGTCCACCACACAGGATTAGTGGAGAGGTCCTGTCTCCGATTCTGAACCAATGCAAGTAGGGCGGCACGGGTTAACCAAGGAGGAACGCCAACTCAGACGTAGGACTAACTGTTGCCTCTACTGTGGTGGTTCGGGACATTACCTCGCCACCTGTTCCCGGCGGTCGCCAAACTGCGCGGCTCGCTAAAGTTGGGAGGACTTTTAGCGAGCCAGTTTCGACCTCTCAATACCTCTGTCAGACCCCGTTTCCCGGCTACCCTTATGAACAGGAATCAGAGCTTAGCGATTAACGCTTTTATCGATTCAGGTGCCGATGGAAGCTTTCTTGATGCCGAGTTGGTGGAACAGCTGGGGCTTTCCAAGGAGCAATTGCGGAAGCCATTGAAGCGACCACTCTGAACGGCAGTAGTCTGGCACGTATCACGATGAGGACTGAACCGGTTAAGATGCTGTTGTCGGGAATCATTCGGAGATGATTTCATTCTTCATTCTGCCGTCTTCCCATGTTCCTCTGGTCCTTGGATACCCCTGGCTGAAGGAACACAATCCCACGTTCGATTGGGTGACGGGCAAGGTAACGAGTTGGAGCCTTGATTGTCATGCTAACTGTCTCAAGACTGCCTGTCCCCATTCGGTTCCCAGTCAGGTGATTGAGGCTAAACCCCCAGATTTGTCCCTGGTTCCCGAGACATATCACGATTTGGGGGAAGTGTTCAGTAAGCAGAAGGCTCTGTCACTCCCTCCCCACCGACCATATGATTGTGCCATCAACCTGTTCCCTGGAGCTGTCTACCCCAAGGGAAGGTTATACAGTATCTCCCGACCTGAACGTGAGGCTTTGGAGACCTACATCAAGGAGTCCCTAGCTGCTGGTCTCGTTCGTCCTCGTCATCACCCCTGGGGGGCAGGATTCTTCTTTGTGGGTAAGAAGGATGGCTCTCTTCGACCGTGTATTGATTATCGGGGGTTGAATGACATCACGGTCAAGAACAAGTATCCCCTGCCCTTGATGAGTTCTGCCTTCGACTCCTTACAGGGTGCTACGGTGTTCACTAAGCTAGACCTACGCAATGCGTATCACATGGTCCGGATCAGAGAGGGGGACGAGTGGTTGACGGGTTTCAATACACCGATGGGTCACTCGAGTATCAGGTGATGCCGTTTGGACTGACCAATGCTCCAGCGGTATTCCAGAGTATGGTGAACACGCCCTGAGAGATATGATCGGTCTCTTTGTGTTTGTTTACCTGGATGACATTCTGATCTTCTCGAAGGAACCTTCCGACCACGTCCAGCATGTCCGGCAGGTTCTGCAGCGGTTGTTGGAGAATCGCCTGTTCGTGAAGGCCGAGAAGTGCGAGTTTCACGCCCACACGACATCCTTTCTCGGGTACATCATCTCCAGGGGAGAGATTAGGATGGACCAGGAGAAGGTTAGAGCGGTTCTGGAATGGGCCCAGCCCGGTACGAGATTGCAGCTCCAGAGATTTTTGGGGTTTGCGAATTTCTACCGCAGATTCATCCGGGATTACAGCCGTGTGGCCGGCTCCGTTAACTGCCTTGACTTCCAGTATCAGGACCTTCAAGTGGAATCCGGAGGCGGATCGAGCGTTTCTGGATTTGAAGAGGCGATTCACCAACGCACCGATTCTCTCTCAACCGGACACGGCCCGTCAGTTCGTCGTTGAAGTGGACGCGTCTGATGTGGGAGTTGGCGCCATCCTGTCGCAGCGATGCTCCACGGACAGTAAACTCCATCCCTGCGCCTACTACTCTCGTCGCCTTTCGCCTGCGGAGAGGAATTACGATGTGGGTAACCGGGGAGCTTCTCGCGGTGAAACTTGCCTTGGAGGAGTGGGCGCCACTGGTTGGAGGGGGCGGAGCAACCGTTTATTGTCTGGACTGACCACAAGAATCTTGCTTACGTGCAATCGGCTAGACGTCTCAACTCCCGTCAGGCCAGGTGGCGTTGTTTTTCGGACGATTCAATTTTTCCCTGACGTTCCGACCTGGATCTAAGAACGGCAAGGCGGACGCCTTGTCCCGGATGTTCTCCAAGACGGAAGAGAGTGGGTCCAAGACCGAGACAATTCTCCCCCGGAACTGCGTCGTGGGAGCAGTTATGTGGAAGATTGAGGAGGAGGTGATGGCGGCCCTTCGGACGCAGCCCGGTCCCGGTAACGGTCCACCCGGTCGGTTGTTTGTGCCTGAGTCGGTTCGTCCTGCTGTCCTCAAATGGTCCCACGCCAGCAAGATGGCTTGTCACCCTGGCGTGGCTCGGACGATGGCGTTTCTTCGCAGACGCTTTTTGGTGGCCTGCCATGGCCGAGGATACTCGGGGTTTTGTTGCTGCCTGTCCAGTGTGTGCGCAGAATAAGAGTACCAATCGGCCCAGCTCTGGACTACTTCACCCCCTTCCTATTCCCCGCGACCATGGTCGCATCTGGCCCCTGGACTTTGTCACTGGGTTGCCCGCTTCTGAGGGGAACACGGTCGTTCTGACTATCGTGGACAGATTCAGCAAGTTCGCCCACTTTGTGCCTATTGCCAAGCTTCCCTCTGCCTCGGAGACGTCCGAGATCCTGGTTAGGGAGGTTTTCAGGGTCCACGGTTTGCCCAGTGATATCGTTTCCAACCGTGGCCCTCAGTTTACCCTCTGCTGTCTGGAAGTCCTTCTGTTTGGCCATTGGAGCTACAGTCAGCCTCACATCTGGTTTTCACCTCCAATCTAATGGTCAGGCGGAGAGAGCCAACCAGAAGATGGAATCCACGCTACGCTGCCTTGTCTCCTCCAACCCCACCTCCTGGGTCTCTCAGTTGCCTTGGGTTGAGTATGCCCACAATACTCTCCCCTACATCTGCCACTGGGATGTCTCCCTTCCAGTGCCTGTATGGCTACCAACCTCCCTTGTTCCCTTCTCAGGAGAAGGAGCTCTCAGTGCCCTCTGTTCAGGCCCATATTCGCCGTTGCCACCGGACCTGGCATCGGGCCAGAAAGGCACTCTTTAGAGTTTCGGACCGGTATCAGCTCCAGGCGAATCGTCGCCGGATCCCCGCTCCCACCTATACCATCGGAGATAGGGTCTGGTTGGCCACACAGGATCTTCCTTTACGGACTGAGTCTAGGAAGTTGTCACCGAAGTTCATTGGTCCGTTTGTGGTGGAGAAGGTGATCAATCCGGTGGCAGTTCGACTCAAACTACCGAGGACGCTCAGAGTCCATCCCACCTTTCATGTCTCCTGCCTCAAGCCTGTTCTCCTCAGTCCTCTGTTGCCTCCTCCGCCTCCTCCTCCTCCTCCTCGGATGATCGGAGGTGGTCCTGCCTACACGGTGCGACGCATCATGGATTCCAGACGGCGGGGCCGGGGTTTCCAGTATCTCGTGGACTGGGAGGGGTATGGTCCTGAAGAGAGGAGTTGGATTCCGCGCGACAGATCCTAGATGCTGACCTCATTCGTGACTTCTACCGCCTCCATCCTGGCGCTCCGGGGAGTCCGCCCGGTGGCGTTGGTCGGAGGGGGTACTGTAACGATCCCTGCAGTCTGAGTCGGTTTCTGTCTGGGTACTAGTTTTTCTGCTCGGGATCTCCAGTTTCCCGAGGGTTCTGGAACGCTCCCTGCCTGGTTGCCGGGCAACGTTGCTAGGCGGGAGCTCTCTTGATTTCCGCACCTGCATCCCATCAGCAATCTGCACACCTGGTCCTGATCATCACCCTTCTTAGGCTCTGTCCTAACATCCATTCCCTGCCGGATCGTTAGCCATGAACAGTATGTTTATCAGTTGATCAGCCTTAGAGCATGTAGCGTTAGTTTTGTTGTTTTGCACCTTGTTTGCTTGTTTTGTACTTACCTCCGTTTTGTTCCATCTGCAGTCACTCATCCGGAACCTTCACCCAACCTCTGCCTGATGGTCGGCGGCTGCCGAGCCATTACTGGACCTACCACTGCACCCTCAACAACCCATCCACGCCACCCGCTCTGTTCCCTGGATTATTCAGCCTCACTCGTGGATCTATTAAATAAACACTCACCTTTGTTTCAACCTACCTTGTCCTGGTCTGCTTCTGGGTTCTGGCTTAGTAAACCGTGACACAGGCAAAATCTTAGAGGAAAACCTGGTTCAGTCTTCTTTCCAACAGACACTGGGAGACGACCAATAGACATTAGGACATGGCAGCTCTGCTCTAGCTCCTAAGCAACTTTGCAGTATTTTGTTTTTTTGTGTGTTATTTCTTACATTATTAGCCCAGTATGTTTTTTTGTGTTATTACATACAGCCGGAAATAACTTTTGGATATCAGAGTGGCGGTAACTCACCAGTATTATGACCAGAAATACGACTTTCCCGAATTGGATCCTTTGTTCGTAACCCCCAGGGAAATTGAACTTATCCCAGAGGCTGCTCCAAAGACGCCGCCGGCGGAGAAGAGGTATTCGGAGTGGGCTTCTAGTCCAAATCAGGAGGCGTGTACACCATCCACCGCTTCCGAGTATATTACTTGCAAATGTTCAGTCCCTGGACAATAAAGTTCACGAGTTTAGGGCGAGGATCTCCTTCCAGAGAGACATCAGGGATTGTAACATACTCTGTTTTACGGAATCATGGCTCTCTCCGGATATACTGTCCCCATCCATACAGCCAGATGGGTTCTCAGTACATTGCGCAGACAGGAATAAAGAACTCTCCGGGAAGAAGAAAGGCAGTGGTGTATGTTTCATGATTAACTACTCATGGTGTGATTGTGATAACGTACAGGAACTCAAGTCCTTTTGTTCATCCGCCCTAGAGTACCTCACAATCAAATGCAGATCGTATTACCTCCCAAGATAATTATCTTCGGTTACAGTCACAGCCGTGTATATTCCCCCTCAAGCCAATACCATGACGGCCCTCAAGGAACTACACTGGACTTTGTGCAAACTGGAAACCACATATCCTGAGGCTGCATTTATTGTAGCTGTGGATTTTAACTAAGCAAATTTGAGGAAAACGCTAAAGAAGTTCTATCAACACATTGCCTGTAGTACTCACGCTTCAAAAACTCTCGACCACTGTTACTCCCCCTTCCGGGATGGCTACAAAGCCCTCCCCCGCCCTCCCTTCGGCAAGTCAGATCACTACTCCATTCTGCTCCTCCCTTCCTATAGGCAGAAACTCAAACAGGAAGTACACGTGCTAAGGTCTATTCAACGCTGGTCTGACCATTCGGAATCCATGCTTCAAGACGGTTTTGATCATGCGGACTGGGATATGTTCCGGGTTGCCTCTGAGAATAACATTGACGTATACATGGACACGGTGACTGAGTTCATCAGGAAGTGTATAGGGGATGTTGTTCCCACTGGGACTATTACAACCTACCCAAGCCGTGGATAGATGGCACCATTCACGCAAAACTGAAAGAGTGAACCACCACATTTAACCACGGCAAGGTGACTGGGAAAATGGTTGAATACAAACAGTGTAGTTATTGACTCCGTAAGGCAATCAAACAGGCAAAACATCAGTACAGAGACAAAGTGGAGTCGCAATTCAACGGCTCAGACGCGAGACGTATGTGGCAGGGTCTACGGACAATCACGGATTACAAAGGGAAAACCAGCCAAAAACGTCGGTACAGAGACAAAGTGGAGTCGCAATTCAACGGCTCAGACACGAGACGTATGTGGCAGGGTCTAAAGACAATCACAGATTACAAAGGGAAATCCAACCACATCGCGGACACCGACGTCTTGCTCCCGGACAAGCTAAACACCAACACGGCCCACTCCTTAGGACTGTGGGCTCTCGTTGTCCGTGGCCGACATGAGTAAGACGTTTAAGACTGTTAACCCTCGCAAGGCTGCCGGCCCAGATGGCAACCCTAGCCGCGTCCTCAGAGCATGCACAGACCAGCTGGCTGGAGTGTTTACTGACAAATTCAATCTCTCCCTATCCCAGTTTGCTGTCTCCACTTGCTTCAAGACGTCCACCATTGTTCCTGTACCCAAGAAAGGTAACTGAACTCAATGACTATCGCCCCGTAGCACTCACTTCTGTCATCATGAAGTGCTTTGAGAGGCTAGTTAAGGATCATATCACCTCCACCTTACCTGATACCCTAGACCCACTTCAATTTGAATACCGCCCCAATAGATCCACAGACGATGCAATCGCCATCACAATGCACACTGCCCTTTCCCATTAGGACAAGAGGAATACCTATCTAAGAATGTTGTTCATTGACTATAGCTCAGCCTTCAACACTGTAGTACCCTCCAAGCTCATCATTAAGCTTGGGGCTCTGGGTCTGAACCCCGCCCTGTGCAACTGGATCCTGGACTTCCTGACGGGCCGCCCCCAGGTGGTGAAGGTAGGAAACAACACCTCCACTACACTGATCCTCAACACAGGGGGCCCACAAGGGTGCCTCCTCCTGTACTCCCTGTTCACCCATGACTGCGTGGTCACGCACGCCTCCAACTCAATCATCAAGTTTGCAGACGACACAACAGTAATAGGCCTGATTACCAACAATGACGAGACAGCCTACAGGGAGGAGGTGAGGGCCCTGGCGGAGTGGTGCCAGGAAAATAACCTCTCCCTCAACAGCAACAAAATGAAGGAGCTGATCATGGACTTCAGGAGACAGAAGAGGGAGCATGCCCCTATCCACATAGACGGACCGCAGTGGAGAAGGTGAAAAACGTCAAGTTCCTCGGCGTACACATCACTGACCATCTGAAATGAAGAAGGCAAAACAGCGCTTCTTCAACCTCAGGAGGCTGAAGAAATTTGGCTTGGCCCCTAAGACCCTCACAAACTTTTACAGATGCACAATTGAGAGCATCCTGTCGGGCTCTATCACCGCCTAGTACGGCAACTGCACCGCACGCAACTGCCTGCCCTCCAGGACACCTACAGCACCCGATGTCACAGGAAGGCCAAAAAGATCAAGGACATCAACCGCCCGAGCCACGGCCTGTTCACCCCACTATCATACAGAAAGCGAGGTCAGTACAGGTGCATCAAAGCTGGGACCGAGAGACTGAAAACCGCTTCTATCTCAAGGCCATCAGACTGTTAGATAATCATCACTAGCTGGCTACCACCAAGGTTACTCAACCCTGCACCTTAGAGGCTGCTGCCCTATGTACATAGACATTGAATCACTGGTCACTTTATTAATGGAACACTAGTCACTTTAATAATGTTAACATACTGCTTTTCTCATCTCATATGTATATACTGTATTCTATTCAACTGTATTTTAGTCAATGCCACTCTGACATTGCTCGTCCTAATATTTATATATTTCTTAATTCCATTATTTTACTTTTAGATTTGTGTGTATTGTTGTGAAATGTTAGTTATTACTGCACTGTTGAAGCTAGGAACACAAGCATTTCACTACACCCGCAATAACATCTGCTAAATATGTGTATGTGACCAATAAAATTTGATTTGATTTTAATTCAGCTTTCAGCAGGACAATAACCTAAAACACAAGGCCAAATCTACACTGGAGTTGCTTACCAAGGTGACATTGAATATTTCTGAATGGCCTAGTTACAGTTTTGGCAAGACTTGAAAATGGCTTTTTAGCAATGATTAACAACCAACTTGACAGAGTTTGAAGAATTCAAAAAAATTATAATGGACAAATATTGTACAATCCAGGTGTGCAAAGCTCTTAGAGACTTACCCCAAAATACTCTGTAGTCACTGCTAAAGGTATCTAATCAAGATATATTTGTATATTTTATGTAGATCGTTGACCAAAAATGACAATTAAATCAATTTTAATCCCACTTTGTAACACAACAAAATGTGGAAAAAGTCACGGGCTGTTACTCTGCCAAATTCCATGCTGATGTCCCCAGGCACAACCAACCGCAGCCAAGACAAGCTCCATTATTGGCCAGTTAACAATCTATGGCCATTAACACGGGCCACTGGCGGCCAGACGTGTCACACAGGATAAGATCTCAGCGCTAAAGCCTCAACTCGCAGAGGAAATGCAGGGAGGGAGGTGAGATTAATAATCACATATGTCGAACGTGTAAAGCCTATTAGTGAGCTACACTCCGTGTGTTTAGAATGGGGTGTAGAGTGTTGAAAATGTTATTTGGATTGGGGCATTGCTCCCCACTGGTTGCAGAGAGGTTCCCTTGGTGTGACTGGTTCTTCTAGTTCTATTTTTATTATGTGTCATATTGATTTGTTGTTCTTTATGAAAGATGAAAGATGGAAAAGATGGAAAAGTTACATTGTATATATTGTATATAACAGATCCACAGATGATGCAATCTCTATCGCACTCCACACTGCCCTTTCCCACCTGGACAAGAGGAACACCTACGTGAGCATGCTATTCATTGACTACAGCTCAGCATTCAACACCATAGTGCCCTCTAAGCTCATCACTAAGCTAAGGATCCTGGGACTAAACACCTCCCTCTGTAACTGGATCCTGGACTTCCTGACGGGCCGCCCCAGGTGGTAAGGGTAGGTAACAACACATCTGCCACACTGATCCTCAACACGGGGGCCCCTCAGGGGTGCGTGCTCAGTCCCCTCCTGTACTCTCTGTTCACCCATGACTGCATGGCCAGGCACGACTCCAACACCATCATTAAGTTTGCCGACGACACAACAGTGGTAGGCCTGATCACCGACAACGATGAGACAGCCTATAGGGGAGGAGGTCAGAGATCTGGCCGTGTGGTGCCAGGACAACAACCTCTCCCTCAACGTGACCAAGACAAAGGAGATGATTGTGGACTACAGGAAAAAAAAGAGGACTGAGCACGCCCCCATTCTCATCGACGGGGCTGTAGTGGAACAGGTTGAGAGCTTCAAGTTCCTTGGTGTCCACATCACCAACGAACTATCATGGTCCAAACACACCAAGACAGTCGTGAAGAGGGCACGACAAAGCCTATTCCCCCTCAGGAGACTAAAAAGATTTGGCATGGGTCCTCAGATCCTCAAAAAATTCTACAGCTGCACCATCGAGAGCATCCTGACTGGTTGCATCACCGCCTGGTATGGCAACTGCTTGGCCTCTGACCGCAAGGCACTACAGAGGGTAGTGCGTACGGCCCAGTACATCACTGGGGCAAAGCTCCCTGCCATCCAGGACCTCTATACCAGGCGGTGTCAGAGGAAGGCCCTCAAAATTGTCAAAGACTCCAGCCACCCTAGTCATAGACTGTTCTCTCTGCTACCGCACGGCAAGCGGTACCGGAGTGCCAAGTCTAGGTCCAAAAGACTTCTCAACAGCTTCTACCCCAAGCCATAAAACTCCTGAACAGCTAATCATGGCTACCCGGACTATTTGCACTGCCCCCCCACCCCATCCTTTTTACGCTGCTGCTACTCTGTTAAGTATTTATGCATAGTCACTTTAACTCTACCCACATGTACATATTACCTCAACTACCTCAACTAGCCGGTGCCCCCCGCACATTGACTCTGCAACGGTACCCCCCTGTATATATAGCCTCCCTACTGTCACTTTATTTTACTGTATATATAGTCTCCCCTACTGTCACTTTATTTTACTTCTGCTCTTTTTTCTCAACACTTTTTTGTTGTTGTTTTATTCTTACTTTTTTTGTTTAAAATAAATGCACTGTTGGTTAAGGGCTGTAAGTAAGCATTTCACTGCAATGTCTGCACCTGTTGTATTCGGCGCATGTGACCAATAAAATTTGATTTGATTTGATTTGATTTGATATTCTAACATTTAACAAATCAATCATTTGATGGACCTTCGGGTCATGTATATGGCAATCTCTAGTTCATGGTTTAAAAAAACAGGTTTTTAGAAATTTGTGCAAATTTATTAAAATTAAAAAACTAAAATATGACATTTACATAAATATTCAGACCCTTTACTCAGTACTTTGTTGAAGCACCTTTGGCAGCGATTACAGCCTCGAGTCTTCTTGGGTATGACGCTACAAGCTTGGCACACCTGTATTTCAGGAGTTTCTCCCATTCTTCTCTACAAATCCTCTCAAGCTTTGTCAGGCTGAATGGGGAGCATCTCTGCACAGCTATTTTCAGGTCTCTCCAGAGATGTTCGATCGGGTTCAAGCCCTGGCCCTGGCTGGGCCACTCAAAGACATTCAGAGACTTGTCCCGAAGCCAATCCTGCATTGTCTTGGCTGTGTGCGTAGGGTTGTTGTCCTGTTGGAAGGTGAACCTTCACCCCAGTCTGAGGTCCTGAGCGCTCTGGAGCAGGTTTTCATCAAGAATCTCTCTGTAGTTTGCTCCGTTAATCTTTTCCTCTATCCTGACCAGTCTCCCAGTCCCTGCCGCTGAAAAACATCCCCACAGCATGATGCTGCCACCACAATGCTTCACCGTAGGGGATGGTGCCAGGTTTCCTCCAGACGTGACGCTTGGCATTCAGGCCAAAGAGTTCAATCTTGGTTTCACCAGACCAGAGAATCTTGTTTCTCATGGTCTGAGAGTCTTTAGGTGCGTTTTGGCAAACTCCAGGTGGGCTGTCATGTGCCTTTTACTGAGGAGTGGCTTCCATCTGGCCACTCTACCATAAAGGCCTGATTGGTGGAGTGCTGCAGAGATGGTTGTCCTTCTGGAAGGTTCTTCCATTGCCACAGAGGAACTCAGGAGTTCTGTCAGAGTGATCATCAGGTTATTGGTCACCTCCCTGACCAAGGCCCTTCTCCCCCGATTGCTCAGTTTGGCGTGGCTGCCAGCTCCAGGACGAGTCCTGGTGGTTCCAAACTTCTTCCATTGAAGAATGATGGAGGCCACTGTGTTCTTGGGGACCTTCAATGCTGCAGAATTGTTTTGTTACCCTTCCCTAGATCTGTGCCTTGACACAATCCTGTCTCGGAGCTCTACGGACAATTCCTTCGACCTTTTGCTCTGACATGCACCATAAACTGTGGGACCTTATATAGACAGGTGTGTGCCTTTCCAAATCATGTCCAATCAATTGAATTTACGACAGGTGGAATCCAATCAAGTTGTAGAAACATCTCAAGGATGATCAATGGAAACAGGATGCACCTGAGCTCAATTTCGAGTCTCATAGCAAATGGTCTGAATACTTATGTAAATAAGGTATTTCTGTTTTTTATTTTTATAAATGTGCAAACATTTCTAAAAACCTGTTTTCGCTTTGTCATTATGGGGTATTGTGTGTAGATTGATGAGGAAAATGTTTTATTTAATCCATTTTAGAATAAGGCTGTAAAGTAAAAAAATGTGGAAAAAGTCAAGGGTTCTGAATACTTTCCGAATGCACTGTATGTCTTTTTTACAGTTCACAAGAAAAACCCTTCGGGAAAATACACATCTATTGAATCATTAGATCAAATATATTTTATAAAGCCCAGTGATGTGCGATGAGGTCTAAGGCCAGGTAGGCGCTTTCTATTGACGGTCCCTGTCTCTCACTGACACACGCACGCACACATTCACAAAGCACATTTTTGCAGCACATTTTTGATAACCATCAAACAACCACAACCAAACATCAAACAGCAGCAGGTTGGTTGGCACAAACAATAGACACACATTCATACAGGCCCTAATAGCTTGTGCCCTACGCAATTGCCCAGCACAAACAGGCGACTTTCAGCACCACAGATAGCAACCCAAATGCCAGCGAGTAGGCCTACTTGTAGACAGCACTACACACACAAAATGCCTAGTAGTCAGCGCTACTGATTGATATACTTACACAATAGACATGTAAGGTAATAATAGTAGACGGCTCTACTGTAAATAAACACTTGCATGCACTTACGTTTACTTCTGAACAAAGCCTATCCGTTTATCCTTTTGGGTAAAGACCAGTGACTGAACTGTAAAACTTTCCCCATTGGCCATCAGTTTTAGACCTCTCAACGGATTCTGTTACAGCTGGTATAGTGAGGACCAACTGCAGTAACTTTGTCGCCTTGGGAACAGTGTGTGTGTCAGGTCATGCTGGAACAAAAAACTGAGGAGCTGTCCAGGTGATTGTCTCGTACCATTTGTGAACTGTACAATCTGACAAGATCAGCCTTAAGCCTAACAAAATCGAAGTACTTGGCATATTTAGACAGGCTCTTGTTTGCTGGAGTCAAACTTTTGTGACATTGTTTTGAATTCTTTGCAGTCCAATAAGCCAAGGAAATTAAGTTCACCAATGTGGTCAAACCTGACTCTCATCTGAACACTGATATTGTCCAGTATGTTGTAGTAGATTTGTGCCCTCTCTACTCTGATTGGCTGTTTACTACAAGTTTTGCTTTCTGCCAGGCCCAGTTTATTGCATTTCTGCTCAAATCACTCATAGAAACGATGAAAGTATTGTCGCTGTTGTTCCAGTGCTTTCATTGTGTCGCTGATACGGGTACAGCAGAAACCCATATCCATCAGTTTGTTTTGCAGAACACAGAAGAGATCATCAGTTTAATTGAACATTCCATCAAAGGCCAAACACGGTGGCGTTCTCTAAATGGATTGGTAACTGTTAATTTATTTCAGCTAAGGCATATCATACTTCCACATACACTAAGTATTACAAAACATTAAGAACAATTTCCTAATACTGAATTGCACCCCCCCCTCCCCTTTTGCCCTCAGAACAGCCTCAATTCGTCGGGCATGGACTCTACAAGGATTCGAAAGCGTTCCACAGGGATGCTGGCCAATGTTGACTCCAATGCTTCCCACAGTTGTGTCAAGTTGGCTGGATCTCCTTTGGGTGGTGGACCATTCTTAATACACATAGGAAACTGTTGAGTGTGAAAAACCCAGCAGCGTTGCAGTTCTTGACACAAACCGGTGTGCCTGGCACCTACTGCCATACCCTGTTCAATGGTACTTAAATATTTGGTCTTGCCCATTCACCCTCTGAATGGCACACATACACAATCCATGTCTCAATTGTATTAAGGCTTAAAAATCCTTATTTAACCTGTCTCCTCCCCTTCATCTACACTGATCAATAAGGGATCATAGCTTTCACCTGGATTCACCTGGTCAGTCTATGTCATGGAAAGAGCAGGTGTTCATCATGTTTTGTACACTCACTGTAGTTGCGCCTGGGCCTGTTTGAAGAGCTGGCACTCTCATCGTTGCCACGAAATGCCAACTCATGTTTACCCCGGTAGCATGTAGCATTAATTAACTAGTTCTTTCAAAATCTCACGGTTCTCTTTTACCTTTGCATTGTGCATGCTGATGTTCAATCTATGTTGTTCATTCAATGCCAGATCTATCTGTGAGCTGCCAAATGTCTTAAGAGCTATCTGCCTTTGGATGTGAGACATGTATTTCTCATGCTTGTTGAGTGCTATAGGTAAATTGTTCAAGTCCCAGTAACTGGTTCTTATCCAGACATTGTCGCTGGTGGGGAACAGCAGGCAGGGGAAGCAGTAGAGTCGGCTGCTAGCACCGCAGCCACAGAGCCAGTCTTTCCATTGATACCACTCATATTGAAATAATTGTGTATTTTCTGTCCCTTCCTTTGATGTAGGTCCCTAAGCTCAGTTGTTGTTCTTCCCTCCCTTATCACCCCTGGCCCTGTTTCGCTAGAAAATCCAACTTTGAAAATGGTTTTAGATGCAATATGTTAGCCATCCTGATCAGCTTACTTTAGATAGTAGTAAAACAAACGTAACTGCCAAAAGGCAGCAGATTACCTGTGCTGTCCATAGGCAGGAGCGTGCTCTGTCTATCCTCTTGCCTATCCCATTACTTTTTTCACGCCAATATACCTGCATATTTATTATTTGAGTGCAAGGAAAATGAATGGGACATGCTGACAAATGAAAGGCTGCGAAGCTCTCTGCCTGCCTTTCGCCGTCTGTTAGCTGGCAGTATAAGGTAGAAACAAGCATGCACAAATCATGTCAATGCCATACATTGAGTTTGATGGGTGGGAGAAAGGTACACGGCGAGCCTGCCTTTCCCCTGGCCTCCTTAAGCATTTTGTACCAGATCACCGCAAATTTGGAAGTACTAGTTCAGAAATTGATTTTTTCATGCAGAAAATGCATGAAGATGAAATAATGATTATTGATCAAATGTATATTTATTTTATTTTATTACAGTTATTTTTCATTCATTTTTCACAGGGGAGGCGCATATCACTGATATAGCCCTTAAATCAGCAGTTGTCATAACATTCTTTACAGATACTCAGCCTAAATAATAAATCAAATATGTTTAAATTCAGCTCCACAAATACTATAACAAACCCTCTTGGCATCTAATGTACAGTACCTCTTGTTCTCCTGCTTTCTTTTCCAAACCACGTGACTCCACCGAGCTGACAGGTGTGTATATTGAGATATACTGTACAGAACTCTAGTGCTGTGTTCAAGCCATTAGCCAATAGCCTAGTGTAACATACTTTTATTCCCCTGAACCCTGAAAATAGCCAAGTGTTTCAGTCTCTCCAAATTGGAACATTGTTAAAGTATGTGTGTACTCGTCAGCCTTTTACGACTATTACACGGCATTACTGCCATAAAATCCAGCTTTTAAAAATTCAAGTGGGGAGAGAGAGAGGTGCGGGTGGATGACATTAAAGGCTCAATTCAATCCGTATTGCTGAAGTTCAGCTCTATATTTAAAGGTAATTTCCGACTGAGCCGACATATACAGCGTTTTTTTGTCAATGCAGCCTCTGCGAACTTGGGAACATTGCCTTTAAAATCATATCACGCTATAGCATTGATCTTGAGCGATACAGATTGAATCGAGACCCCTAGAAAGACGGAGAAGGAAGTAGAGAGAAGAACAAACATTTTCAGAAAGAGAGAGAGAGAGAGAGAGAGAGAGAGAGAGAGAGAGAGAGAGAGAGAGAACAATGCATATAGAAAAGGAGAGTGGGGTACACCTGAGAGTGCGTCAGGGCCAGGAGAAAGATGAATGAACCTGTCTGTCTGTCTAGGTAGGCTGATTGGGAGAGTGAGAGTCCATTTGGTTGGAGTGCTGGATCTGACGTTAGTAATGCACCCTGGAGCGGCCCACAGACATAACACATGGGGATGGAGGCAGGGGACTAATGGACACTATGCATCTATTCCAAACGTGTTTTGTTTGTGTAGCATTATAGAAAAATACATACTATTTACTGTTTGTAGAGGTAATGATAAGATGCCATGTGCTTTGACAAAACATATTTATTAGTCAAACTTTATGTTGCAGGCACAAATCAACACCACAACATACTCTGCTCAAATAACAAAACACCATTTCAAAACGTTATGACTAGTTGCATCCCGATATCATCTCTGGCACTCTCTTGGAAATTGCTTTTATTGTGACGGGACCAGTGTCTTTGATAGATAACTTTTAAAAATGTATTGCTCCAGTTTTATGAGTAAAGAAGTCTGAGGAAAAAAGTCTGTTACTATGGCAATCAATTCTAAAGAGGTTAGGTTTTTTTCTCCTTTATGTTTTGTTATACCTTCTTCTCCTATACTGTACCTCTTTGAAAGTCCTGTTCCATTCAACAATTAGCTTTTCCCCAGTCAGGGTTGAGAAAAAACCTTCAGTAGAAAGAGTAAGAGAAAGTAGTAGAAAGAGAAAATCGACACACATTTCCAACATTGACCAAAATGGGGTCCATTGAGGATTGAGTAACACGTTTCTGAAGACTCCCATTGTGAATGTGTGGATGAACAAGTGGAATCTCATGCATTTATGCTCACACACACACACAAAAATTGCCAGAAAAAACGCTCTCCCGCACACCCACACAAGCTGACAGAAATGTATCCAGCCACACTGGCCTCGTAAACACTCAGGTTGTACAACTGATGTAAAACACATTTGATACAACTGATATTTTTGTGATGCAACAGAGTTTGTCTTCACAATTTTTTACACAATCATTGTGTGTTGTCTGTTTCGTCAGATGAGCTGTACATCAGTTGTACAAACTGAGTGTGGACGGGGCCACTGCCTCACTGTAAATGCCCTTCGCCTGAGGGAATACCACATCACAGGGGAGCTTTAAGACCTGGCCCTGATGTTAGCATGAAAGACTGGCCTCCATAGAGTGAACCTAGGAGCTTTATTTAGTGTTGACCACAAGCAAAAGCTTTCACAGGCCTGGCCTGACTTCACACAGTCCTATAAACAGACACAGCAGCATCCAGAGAAGTTACATCAAATGAGGAGATATTTTTCAGTGCTGGTGGAATTCAAATTCTTATGAACACATACACACCCGTAGGTCTATGCATGCACACTATGGTTCACACAGCCACAGACGTGTGTATGTATGCACACGCACACAGACAGAGACAGAGACACACACACATATACACACAAACACCACAGTGTACATTGAATGACAGACCTCCTATCTGAGTTGCCCAAACATTAGTTTTTTATTTTAAATATAATTTCACATGAAACAAAGATAAACACAATAACCTGAAAACATTACAAAGTGGGTACACAAACCAGAAACCTGAAAACATTACAAAGTGAGGACACTAACGTTTTACAGATAATAATTTACACCAAAAGCTGGCCTGGCATGAACAAATCAGATTGACACAGAAAACAAATACAGTATAACGCTATCAAAAGTTAATTACAGAGTCAGTTTACCACACAGACACAAATTCTGCCTGAAAAGAACAAATGATAGACAAAGACAACAAAGCAGTTTAATCATGCATTGTAAATGAATAAAGTCCCCTAGGTAATTTAGTTGGTGCCACGTGGTACCTCGAAACATACAAGCCAATTATTGAAAAATGAGGCGAGACCGAAATTGTTTGTCCGTGGCGCTTGCATTTTTCTTATTTTAACACCTATATAAGAAGAGAGACATGGAGTTTATCCTGAATAAATGCTCTCACAGGAACAAGTGACATGTTCACCTTGGCTAGGTCCATTTAAATTTTACAATTCCATTAAGTGTGCCATGTTGACTTTAGAATTTCTAGAATCAGCCGCAGACATTTTAACACCAGGGTCTTATTCTTGGTCACATTTTCGATTACCAGGAGCCATTTCCTCAATTACATTCAAGAATTGTGTTCGAGTTTTTATATCTTGGAGGATGAGAACCTATTATCATTAAAATGCTATTTGTAGTTATTGTTGGCTTTGCTGTCTTGGCTCCAACCATATCTAGCAATAAAAAATGGTTCTTAAAAAGACAGGGGAAGGTTTGTAATTTGGGAAAAAATAAACAAAATAAAGAAATAAAAATGTTTTTAAAACAAAGACAGATTTGTAGACATAAAGTTGTTGTGAACGGTTGTTCCTCTTCTTTATGGTCCTCATATATACAGCATTCGTGAAGCTGACACCACAAGTGAGAGACATACCACACAATTATATGTTTGCTATTCATATTGTGAGTAGAGACGACGTTAAGATTAACACAAATTAAACAGAACTATTAAAACGGATATTGGCATTGTGTAACCGGGACAGAGGAGCATAACAAAATGAACAGATTGCCAATAAGCGAGGTAAAATTGAGGCCAGGGAGAGCAGCAAATGATGCTAAATATGATGCATGCTACTGCACACTGATTAGAGAAGAGAGAGACAGCCAAGTGATTAATTCCCAGTAACACTTTACTTAAAGCCTGCAGTTTTAATGCATTATACTGCATTGTAGGGATCATAATACTTATAAAGCATTACACCTACAGGCTTTAGGTAGAGTGTTACTGAATTCCCTTCCAGGTGTTTGTCATGCCAAGATGAAGAGACACCTATGATTGAACAACGTCTTTTACAAGGTATGTGCGAGTTAATGCGCACTGCCCATTGGTGTCAAGTAATTCCCTAAAGTCTCTGTGACATCCCATTAACGAACACGGACCATAATCACAGCAGTGTCTCTATTGCCATTCATATATTCAACGCCTCTCTGCTGAGAGAGAAAAAGTCTAGTGGTGGGGGGTAAGGTTAGGACACGGAAAGAGGCCTATTTATTTCCTAATGGG
Source organism: Coregonus clupeaformis (assembly GCF_020615455.1). Taxonomy (NCBI): domain Eukaryota; kingdom Metazoa; phylum Chordata; class Actinopteri; order Salmoniformes; family Salmonidae; genus Coregonus; species Coregonus clupeaformis. The sequence goes on from NW_025537431.1 coordinate 21,622, forward strand.
AGAAAAAGTAAAGGTGAAACAGCGTGGGCATGGCAATTATATAATCCCGCATATGATTTAGCTCTGATCCTTTGTGTGTGTTTGTGCCTCAGTCTCATCAGTCCTTTACTTAATTTGACTATATTATGATTATTCTAAGCAGTTCTGCTGAGACTGAGGCTGTCCTAATATGGACACCATAAAGCAGCATAATCTAAATGGTGTCAGTTCTTTGCTACACTGTGGATTGTTGGATAGTATAGTGTATTACCACACTTTAAAAGTAGGATTTATTCCTTACCATGGTACAGTCAATAATACAGTTAGAGATATATCAGTATAGAGCTATTTGTAAACAATTTTAAGATGAGGAAGCGATGAGATACACATTGCAGGAGCTCTCCAAAATACAGCTGTTTATCTATAACCATAAAATTGATGTTTTGAGCATGTCTAAAGCTGAGCACGATAAATTTGGCTCTGCTACAGCTGGTGAGTGCGGACATGAAGCAAAAGGCATGCAGAGAAACTCAAGAATGAAGGGTGACTTGGACTAAAACAGCTACTCTGTACCATTTTTAGCCAGAACACCGTTGAGCAAAGAACAAGTTCACCTGCGGCACACAGGCCAATCACATAATGCATGGATGGATCTGAAACATTGTAATGCCCAAAAAGGTACATTGCTACATATTTTTAGCAGTATTCTACCTTCTGACCATGAAATAACAAAGCAAATACTTGCTACACCAGGTACAAAATGGTTTTTCATATGTTCAAGCTGTAGTGCGAGGATGGTAGTTATACTGTGGCTGTAGGTTGACTTCGGTTGTCAGTTGAACTGTGTTTTCTCCGACACTTCGGTGCAGCTGGCTTCCAGGTTGGGCGGGTGTTAAGGAGCGCGCTTTGGCGGGTCATGTTTCGGAGGATGTATGACTCGACCTTTACCTCTCCCGTTGGGGAGTTGCAGTGATGAGACAAGATCGTAATTTTAAGAAATTATAATAATACAATTCAATTTGTGTTATTGTATAATTATTGTATTTCTAGTCTTTAAGATGTACTGTACATTTCCAGTAGGGATCTATAAGACACCAACCACCCAGCTACTGTATCTATAGTCTTTGGGTGATAGATCTTCTTTGTTTGCCTGGCTACCCATCCACATCACTCCGGCCAAATTCCACACCCACTAACGTTTCTTCTCAACAATGAGTCTGGATTTGCCTTTTTGAATGCGAACACATTCAAACCGTTCTGTTTGGCCCCAGAAACGGATGGGTTGGGCATACGCATATTTTCACGTCAGCACAAACGACTTCTAGGGTAGTAGGTTCAGACTGATGTTTGGAGCGATCGATAGAGCAGCAACATTAAATTCAGGATGAGTCGTCAGGCAACTTCTACACTGAGTGTACAAAACATTAGGAAAACCTTCCTAATATTGAGTTGCACCCCGTTTTGCCCTCAGAACACCAGTGCGCCTGGCACCTACTACCATACGCCGTTCAAAGGCACTTAAATATTTTGTCTTGCCTATTCACCCTCTGAATGGCACACATACACAATGTTTTGTACACTCAGTGTATGCGACCTTATGCTATCTTTTCTTAATTTTCCTCATACAGTTTGGCATTGATTTATAAAAACAATAAAGAATACAAAACCATTTACATTACATATACAGCACACACACATTTAAGCACTACTTAAAATATCAACATTCCATTTTGTATTTGCAATACTTTATATGTTCAGGTAATCAGTCCTATAGATAAACCACACATACAGTGGGTATCATAAGTATTCACCCCCTGTTATGATGTCATTTCATAGTGTTGTGTGAACCAGGTTAGTAGATAAGTGGCTTGGTGCCACAGAGTCTGCATTTCATTATGTCAAGGGAGCTTATTGGTGGTTTATCTTATAATGATTGATGGACATGATATATTGACTTGGGTACAGGGTAAGAACATCAGAGAAGGGAGTGCCCACTGATGGTTAACAGATGTGTTGAAGAAACGTGTAATCGAAGCTATATAAGCAGAGATATGTTCTTTGTTCAGTAGTTGGGAAATGGCAAGAGGCAAAGTACTGTCTTTTGTTATGCGAGCCATGGTACCTATTAAATATCTATATGAACTCCCCAGCTAAGTGTTAAATATCTTCTTGCATCATGAATTACTTGATACCCTAGAACCTCATCATAACAGATTGGCGCCTAAACGAACAGGATGCAATTTACAGCCGAACTAACAGGTAAGCAGACTTTCATTGTAATTATTATGTTAAAATCTGCTTATCTGTGGTAAAGGTAAGCTGTAACAAATGTTTAAAACATCTATATTTTTAAGGGGGACGATGAGTGGTGTTGAGTTGTGTAGAAGAGATGTAAGGATAAATATCAAATTAGACAATGACATGGTGCTATGATTCAAAACAGGGTGTGTTAACAGTAATGAGTACAAAGACATAAGAGAATACAGGAGTGGATGTAGAATAGAGAGATGAAATAAGTCATGAAATAGAAAGATGAGTTGTATAATTTTTTTTGGGTGAAAGTCTCAGAGCAGATGCAATGTAACATATGGAATCATAGCACAAATTACAAAATAGGAAAACGAAATGTTCATATAAAATGGGGATTTTATTTAAGTATTTAATTACTAATATTGCATGAACTAATAGCAGTAATGAATGGCATGCTTAGTATCTGGAAAAACAGTCACCATTAAGAGTAAAGCAGAGCGTCATTTACCTCGAAGAGAGAGACAGGAAATGATGAAATTATTACAGATGGTGTGAAAATATATCATTGACAATATCGTCGTAAGCTACATGAAATGGGATTTACATTATATGAAAGAGGCGTATATAAAGCATGCAATTTAATGAGCGCATGATGGCAAGGAAATATAAGTAATAAGGAGAAAATGTCAGCTAACGAAGTTAAGTAATTGAATGGGACAACATGGGCTATCTTATGAACAAAGAGAAGAAAGTAATTTGAATCCGAAGGGTGCATAATAAGTTATAGAAATGGATATGATAATTTGATATAAGTTTGGATAAGAAGTTACGATATATAACAGAATTAAGTCATGGAATATCAAGGAGTGGTATGGAGATTGTGAGGTTCTTTTAGAGAGTAGTGGACAAGTCTGTATTTTCTGGGACAGACAGGGTAGTGTCCTGGAAATTACAGTGTGTTTTTTTGGTTCCGCTGGGAGTATGTTTGAAGACGTGGATTGAGAATTGGTTAAAAAAACACGAAGGGATTATTGGATGTGAGCACTTAGAAGTTTCTAACGTTATATATGTATTAGCTTGCTCACCCAAACGTAGACGTACGTCATGGGTGGGGAAGTAATTCATATGGGTTTTCTAAGTTGTACCGTTGTTAGATCATGTGATAGAGATAAGGTTTAAGGAATAAACTGCCCATAAGTAATGTGGTTATTGACGTAATTTATAATATTGTACAAAGCCAATTTAGGGTTTCCATTAAACTAATTATCATTGCGGAGCTAAGGTGATGAAGTGAAGGAACTTCATTTTGTATCAGATGGTAACACGACAAACCATTGTAATTGCGCTATTTTGTGGGATTTATTTGTCATTGCTATGGCATATGTCACGCCCTGGCTCTGGGGACTCTCGTATGTTGAGCCAGGGTGTTAGGTTCTAGTTTTGTGTTTCTATGTTGGCCAGGGTGGCTCCCAATCAGAGACGGTTGTAGCTCGTTGTCTCTGATTGGGAGCCATACTTAGGTAGCTGTAAGGCATTCGTTTGGTGTGGTTTCTTGTTCCTTTTGATTTGTGTTTGTGTCGAAGGACTTCACGTATCGTTTGTTGTTTTGTTCGCTGTGGTGTACAAGAAAATAAATATGTACGCATCTCACGCTGCGCCTTGGCCCGCTTCTTTTCAAGACGATCGTGACAGAAGAAACCACCACGACTGGGTCAAGCAACGTGATGAGGAGAAAGGTTGGAATTGGGAGCAGTGGAGAGAGAATTGGACGAGAACCATGGAGGCCTGGTCCACGGGGGAGAGACAAGCCCAGAAATTTTTTAGGGGGGGGCTCACGCCGTGGACGACGGGGCAGCAGGAGTACGGGATAGAGTGGTTCAGAGGGTTGGCAGAGGAGGCCGCCAGGTTACGGGAGTTACTGGACACCAGGGGAAGGAGTATGTAGAGGCACGGCGAGAGGTACTGGGATGTGTTGCCAGTCCGGTCCGGCCCGTTCCTGATCCCCGCGAGGGCCAGTGGCGTGTGTTCCCAGTGCAGGTTCGGCCTGTTCTGCCTCTCGCACCGAGCCTGTGGTGCGCGTCGCCAGCCCGGTCCGGCCTGTTCCTGTCCCTCGCGCCAAGCCTGTGGTGCGCGTCGCCAGCCCAGTCCGGCCTGTTCTGCTCCCGCACCAAGCCAGTGGTGCGCTTCGCCAGCCCGGTTCGGCCCGTCCCTGCTCCCGCACCAAGCCAATGGTGCGCGTCGTCAGCCCGGTCCGGCCTGTTCCTGCTCCCCGCACCAAGCAAGTGGTGCGCTTCATCAGCCGGTTCGGCCCGTCCCTGCTCCCCGCACAAGCCAATGGTGCGCGTCGTCAGCCCGGTCGGCCCGTCCCTGCTTCCCGCACCAAGCCTGTGGTGCGCGTCGTCAGTCGGCACAGCCCGTGCCTGTTCCACCGGTGCCTGGTCCGGCACCGGTCAGCTGCTCCACTCCGGAGCTAGAGCATTCCGCTCCACCAGTGTTCAGTCCAGCTCCGGCCAGCAGGGCCAGACCGGACCAGGGGGCGCTTTGGGGGGGTTAGAGAGGAGTGGGAGTCATGCCCGGAGCCGGATCCACCGCCGAGGCGGAGTGCCCACCCGGTCCCTCCCCTGTTGTGTTTGGTTGGCGCGGCCGGAGTCCGCGCCTTTGGGGGGGGGGGTACTGTCACGCCCTGGCTCTGGGGACTCTCGTATGTTGAGCCAGGGTGTTAGGTTCTAGTTTTGTGTTTCTATGTTGGCCAGGGTGGCTCCCAATCAGAGACGGCTGTAGCTCGTTGTCTCTGATTGGGAGCCATACTTAGTTAGCGGTAAGGCATTCGTTTGGTGTGGTTTCTTGTTCCTTTTGATTTGTGTTTGTGTCGAAGGACTTCACGTATCGTTTGTTGTTTTGTTCGCTGTGGTGTACAAGAAAATAAATATGTACGCATCTCACGCTGCGCCTTGGCCCGCTTCTTTTCAAGACGATCGTGACAGCATAGAGTAAACAAATCTGGGTTCCTGAGTGTAATTCAACTGTTGGTATGTGTTGCTTAGACAGATAATACAAAGTATTTGGTTTGGTGATGAAGAATGGAAGGTTTGTAGCGTGCTTGGGTTAAATGGAAGGACTCACTTATTTAACAGGAATAGTGAGACGATTTCATGGTAGTCATTATTTTTGTGTTGCCTAAGGGTTTGCTAAATTAAATGATTGAGAATGGTGGCATAATGTCAATCCATAAATTGGATATTGATACTATGGATATAAATTAAATATATGCTGATCAACTACAGGAAGTGTTTGGTATTACTTGTAGCCTACTTAGAAAGGACAGTTACCTAGATCTGCTGTATTCTAATAATGGCGGATTGGTGGTTTCAGAAGAGCTGTGGCTATGATATTAGAAACAAACACTAGGGATAATGAAGCAGTGTTGGAAGGAAGCATTGACTGAGGAATATGAAAGATAACATTGACTGAGGAATATAGCACATTTTGGGTTGAGGTAACTACAGAAGTATTACTGACACAATATCGTAAAAGATCAACTGAACCAAACATGAAGCTACTACAGCAATTGATTGTTAATGTTGTTAAGTTAGTTTTTAAACCCTACGATAGAGGTAAATGCAGAACTCTGTTTGTGAATGTGTTTTCTTTGGTCTACTAGTAAAAATTGATGAGTTTCAAAGTTTTTGTCTGTGTTAGCCACTTGGGCTCGCTGAAACATGAGAGAGCTGTTAGGGACATTATGGGTTACGTTTGGTGTACAAGGATCAATGGTTGCTGAGGAGAAGGAAGTCAAAGGGGGTTGAATGTTACCGTAGTGAAAGGGCTAGCTGGTTAGTGGTGCGAACTAGTGGCGTTTAGAGTGGTGACGTAACTTGCTCTGCGACGTGGAAGTAGTTGTTTGCCTTGCTTTGCAAGGACCGCAGATTTTGTGGAGCGACGGGTAATGGTGTTTCGAGGATGAATGTTGTCGATGTGTGCAGAGGGTTCCTGGTTCAAGCCCAGGTAGGGACGAAAGCAAAACTTTTACATTGATGCTATTGACCTAGATCACTAGGTGAAGTGATACAATTATATGAAAGAGATTGTCTTACCAACCCATAGTGGATAGTATAACATAGTAATTAAAGTTGCATCTCTGTGAATAGATGTTTTGTTAGTTTTGACTATAACTTAAAAATAATTTGTCATCGGTTGAAGTACCGTTAGATGGAAAGTCAGCGGTAGAGAATGATAGATATTGTAGAGGGTTTTCTGTGTTACAAAGTAAGTAAGTTAAGTGGGTGATGAGAAATGTTGAATTGGATTGTTTAATAGACTGGTATTAAAATAATTATTTCAAGTAAGGTCAATGAAATTATGTTATTAGGTAGTAGTGGTTTATGGATACAATTTACTAATGACATGATTTAGTAAGAGGGTGAAAAATTGTAGTGATCATTGTGCTATGTCGGGATATAAAGGACACAGAGGGTGATCTGAAGCACATATCTAGATAGTTGAATATGGAACGTTCTTTGACCATTTTTAATTATTATTCTTAAATTATGTCATTTGTTTAGACACCAATGAGTTACGCAGAAAGTTCATTAATTCTAAAAACGATAATCTGTTTCTGGTACGTTGAACAATGGGAGGTTGATTTTACTATTAGGCTGATGAAGAAGTAAAAATTTTTTTGTAGGTTCTGGATTTATTAAACAATAGGTTTATATTTGTCGCGATCGTTCATAGACAGGACGGACCAAGGCGCAGCGTGATATGCATACATGTTTATTATACCGAATAAACACAACGACAAACTAAACAAACGTGAAGTCCAAGATAGACACAAACAACATACCTTACACGGAACAAGATCCCACAACCCACGAGTGCCAATAGGCTGCCTAAGTATGGTCCCTAATCAGAGACAACGAGTGACAGCTGCCTCTGATTGGGAACCACACCGGCCAACATAGAACTACACACACTAGAAAATCACACCCTGACTCAACAAATAAAAGTCCCCAGAGTCAGGGCGTGACAGTACACCAGTGGAGCGGACTGCTCTGGCTCCGGAGTGGAGCTGCTAACCGGATCTGGACTGGACCCCGGTGGAGCGGACTGCTCTGGCTCCGGAGTGGAGCCACTGACCGGAGCTGGATCAGGCACCGGTGGAGCGGACACGGGCCGTGCCGGACTGGACACACTCACCACTGGTCTGGTGCGAGGAGCAGGCACGGGCTGAACCGGACTAGGAACATGCACCACTGGCTTGGTGCGAGGAGCAGGATCAGGCCGGGCCGGACTGGCGACACTCACCACTGTCTTGGTGCGAGGAGCGGGAACAGACCGGGCCGGACTGGCGACGCGCACCACTGGCTTGGTGCGAGGAGCAGGAACAGGCCGGGCCGGGCTAGGAACACGCACCACTGGTTTGGTGCGAGGAGCAGGAACAGGCCGGGCCGGGCAAGCGACGCGCACCACTGGCTTGGTGTGAGGAGCAGGAACAGGCCGGGCCGGGCTGGCGACGCGCACCACTGGCTTGGTGTGAGGAGCAGGAACAGGCCGGGCCGGGCTGGCGACGTGCACCACTGGCTTGGTGCGAGGAGCAGGAACAGGCCGGGACGGGCTGGGAACATGCACCACTGGTTAGGTGCGAGGAGCAGGAATAGGCCGGACCGGGCTGGCGACGCGCACCACTGGCTTGGTGCGAGGAGCAGGAACGGGCCGTACCGGACTGTGGAGGCAGACTGGAGGTCTGAAGCGGAGAGCTGGCACAACCCGTGCTGGCTGGATGCGTACTTCCGCACAGTATGTATGAGGCATTAGCACAGGACGCACAGGGCTGTGCACGCGCACTGGCGATACAGTACGTAGAACCGGCGCAGGATTTGCGGGACCGAGGAGGCGTACTGGAGACCAGGAGCGTTGAGCCGGCACATCCCGTCCTGGCTGGATGCCCATCTTCGCACGGCACGTGCGTGGTGCTAGCACAGGACGTACCGGACTGTGCCGGCACACTGGCGACACAGTACGTAGCTCCGCATAACACGGAGCCTGCCCAGTCACACGCTTCCTCGCGTGAGTACGGGGAGTTGGCTCTGCTCTAACACTAGGCTCTGCCAACCACCCTTTTAGCCCCCCCAAAACATTTTCTTGGGGCTGTCTCTCGTGCTTCTTCCTCGACCGGCTTCCTCTGTGTTGCTGTTGCTCCTCTCCTGCCTGGGCATCTACATTCGGGCATGGTCCTTTCCCCGCAAATATCTCTTCCCATGACCACAATTTGCCCACCTCTGACATGGCTACTCGCTCCACCTGGGCACGCTGCTTGGGCCTTGCTTGGTGGGATCTTCTGTCACGTTAGTTCATTGACTGGACGGACCAAGGCGCAGCGTGATATGCATACATGTTTATTATACCGAATAAACACAACGACAATACAACAAACTAAACGAAACGTGAAGTCCAAGGTAGACACAAACAACATACCTTACACGGAACAAGATCCCACAACCCACTAGTGCCAATAGGCTGCCTAAGTATGAGCCCCAATCAGAGACAACGAGTGACAGCTGCCTCTGATTGGGAACCACACCGGCCAAAATAGAACTACACATACTAGAAAATTACACCCTGACTCAACAAATAAGAGTCCCCAGAGTCAGGGCGTGACAGTACCCCCAAAGGTGCGGACTCCGACCGCACAACCTTTACTTAACAGGGTAGCGTCCGGGTGGGCATTCCGCCTCGGAGGCGGATCCGGCTCCGGGCGTGACAACCACCTATTCTCCGCCTCCCTGTTGCGCCCCTGGTCTGGTCTGGACCTCGGCGTGCTGCTTCCCCTCTCCTTCCTCCCACTATACTCCAAGCCCTGTCTGGACCCTGATGTGGGAGACCCCGAACCTGGAGAGGGGCTGACGTCTGGGTCTGGACTGGAGCTGCTGACCGGAGCTGGACCGGGCACCGGTGGAGCGGACTGCTCAGGCTCTGGACTGGAGCAGCTGACCGGAGCTGGATCAGGCACCGATGGAGCGGACACGGGCCGTGCCGGACTGGACACACTCACCACTGGTCTGGTGCGAGGAGCAGACACGGGCCGAACCGGACTAGGAACATGCACCTTTGGCTTGGTGCGAGGAGCAGGAACAAGCCGGGCCGGACTGGCGACACGCACCACCGGCTTGATGCGAGGAGCGGGAACAGACCGGGCCGGACTGGCGACGCGCACCACTGGCTTGGTGCAAGGAGCAGGAACAGACCGGGCCGGGCTGGCGACGCGCACCACTGGCTTGGTGCGAGGAGCAGGAACAGGCCGGGCCGGGCTGGGAACACGCACCACTGGTTTGGTGCGAGGAGCAGGAACAGGCCGGGCCGGGCTGTCGGCGCGCACCACTGGCTTGGGTGCGAGGAGCAGGAACAGGCCGGGCCGGGCTGGCGACAGCGCACCAATGGCTTGGTGCGAGGAGCAGTTGAACAGGCCGGGCCGGGCTGGCGAGCACACCACTGGCTCAGTGCGAGGAGCAGGAACAGGCCGGGCTGGCGACATGCAGCACTGGCTTGGTGCGAGGAGCAGGAACAGGCCGGGCCGGGCTGGCGACGCGCACCAATGGCTTGGTGCGAGGAGCAGGAACAGGCCGGGCCGGGCTGGCGACGCACACCACTGGCTTGGTGCGAGGAGCAGGAACAGGCCGGGCTGGCGACATGCAGCACTGGCTTGGTGCGAGGAGCAGGAACAGGCCGGGCTGGCGACGCGCACCACTGGCTAGAAAAACTAGGAGACAACGTCTCAAACAACCTTTTTTAATAGATGCCTGGGATGAAATATCACATCTTCATTACACGGAGTAATTGATTATACTGGCAACTGAATGAAATATGACATTTAGAGGGGTGACAGGAACAATATAAGGGGTAACAGATATTTCCTATGCTGTTGATCAAGTAACGATACTAGGATAATTTGATATGGGATAGAATGGCTTTTGATAATCATTGTAAGAATTACAGAGGATGAAGTCTGAAGAGTACTCAATTAAAAATACTCATTATAAACTCAAAGACCTTTGAGTGGTTTTAATCTTTTGAGCGATTTTATATAATCTTCTTATGGAGTAATTATGAGGAATTAGATTGATACAAACGATAATTGGTGAGATAGGACAGTGTATATATGCATCGTGTTTTGTGTGTAATTACTATTTTTGGATTAATGATTGTAATTTAATGTTAACGAAATGTATACTTTCTCTTCCAGGAGAAAGGGTATTTCCTTATCTCATTGTAAGGTTGCCCAGGACTGGGGGGAGCAGTAAGGTCGTAAAAGGGAGCTAACAAATTAAATAAGGCCTGGCTATTTTTGTTTGTTGTTTTCCAATTGGGTTTTTCAAATAAACACACACAACCCACCTAGTATGATGTTTATATAGGTTAATTTTTTTTTAACAGGTCAAAGGTGATATGTCTTAAAGGAGCACACATATGGAGCTTAATTACGTTTTTATTTTATTTTATGAGTAAGTTTTGGGTAAATACGTGATTTATTTTGAGAAGAAATGTCATGAGGACTTAATGTATGAAAGGTATGAAATGTTTTCACTGTTGGTAATGATTAGTCTACTATAGAATAGAATAATTTGTTGAAGGATTTCAATGACCTCTGAACTCTGTCCTGAGTTTCTAGTGTGACTTGATCACCCACACTGGAAATCCTAGAGGCATGGAATGAGGAATTTAAGGTAGTTTATTTTACCGAGTTGAGGGTAATTTATAATTCTGATAATTATGAAGAAGTTTCTAATTTGGCAATACTCATATATATGATTAAGACCATAATAAGGTAAGAGTGAGAGAGCTGAATGAGGGATACCTGTCGCTAGTCAATTTTACTAGTCTTGAATTACTTTAGGTGAAACAATTAAGTTAAGGTATTATCAAAAGTTGTCATTTTAATGTCAGTTTTATTTTGGTTTAACAAAGAATGTTGTTTTGTTTTGAACACATGAATCACGATGTCAGTCATGTGTACAAAGGGGGAAGTACTGATGGCATGAGGATTTATTGGTGAATTTGCATATTGTAGTAAGAATATGAGCAGTATTAATTAATGTGTTATGGGTTAGATTACATGTTTTAGGTGAAAATGTATTTGTGGTATAAGGCAGGATGTAGAGGGGGTATGTCTATGGAAAGAGTGGACTATAACAAGCTGCAAGGCTGTGCACTTCCTAATCTCAAGGCTTATCCTGACTGATAAGTATACAAGGTAAAGTAGCATACTGTGTCTCAATTAACAATGTTCTGAAGACTTTCTTCAAAGGGTGAAGGCAACTCTGCCAACCTAACAGGAGAATCTGGACATTGTATGTGACTTGGAGGCTTTGTGGCAGTAGAGGATTACAGAAATAAGAGCTGGACAGAATCTAGGTCGAGAGGTCAGTAATAGGTGTTGCTGGCTACCTCGGTGGAGGGGAAAGTAGCAGAGACAGATTCCTAGATCTATGTGTCCCACTGTAAGACTATTCTAACTCAGAGGAGGAAGATAGAATCGCCACTGTGGAGCATTGTTTTTGTGTTTGTGTCTGTGTGTTTTTGCAGTGAATCTCAACTTCCCTAGTGGTAAGATGCAAGAAGGACACACTGCACAGAGCGATGTTAATAGACATTGGGGAGTATATTAGAAATTGGTATTAAGAATAATTGGTAAACATGATTATTTGTCATATAGTAAATACTTATATGGATTTCTTGGATTAGAAATGAAATCAATTAAACTGTTATGTTTTGTCTTCTAGTGAGGTAAATACAGATGGTGTCTTGATGCGTAGCAGGGATAATTTGGCCTAGAATGGTGTGAACCTAAATAAAAGAAACAACCTATGAACCGGCTGAAGATGAATATCAGAGGCGTTGAAGACGTTTCTGTAAAGCACTGGTGCAACTGGTGTACAACAGTACCCTAGAAACTCATCATGTATACTTTTTTGTCATTGATCTACACAAAATAATCCATAATGTCAAAGTGAAAAGAGAATTCTACAAATGTGTACAAATTAATACAAAGTAAATAACTAAAATATAGTCACTGCATAAGTATTCACCCCCTTTGTTTAGGCAAACCTAAATTAGTTCACCAATAAAATGTGGCTTAACAAATCACATAATAAGTT